>NW_006921726.1:687382-693337 GCF_000298275.1 Orycteropus afer afer | reverse complement strand
TCTGGCTTCCTGTCTTTTAATCCCCTTTCTCCTGCTCTTCTGGGCTGTTGCTTTGGGTGTCCCTGAGTTGTCCCTGAGGCTGACTGCTCCTCTGTCCAGGTTCCTGGCTTTTATCCCCTTTCTCCTGCTCTTCCGGCCTGCTACTCTGGGCGGGCCTGAGTTTGTCTCCTCACCTAATCGCTTCAGCTGATTGCTCTTCTCTCTGGAGTCCTGGCTTTTAATCCCCTTTCTCCTGCTCTTCCCGCTTGCTACTTTGGGCATCCCTGAGTTGTATTTCATTGATTATTATTGTAGCGTCTGTGTATTTTGAGTGCTTTCCAACCTGAGGGGTGCACCTTCCACTCATCTTTCTCATTGCTCTATATTGGGCAATGTTCTGTTGTGATTCATAGGGTTTCCACCGGCTGATTTTCAGAAGTACACTGCCAGGCCTTTCTTCCTAGTCTATCTTAATCTAGAAGCTCTGCTGGAACTTTTCCATCATGAATGATCCTGCTACTCTTTGAAATGGCAGTGGTATAGCTTGCAGCATCTTGCTGTTGTTGTTATGTGTATATGACAAACTGAAAACAGGTGATGCATGCTATGTATGTTGTGTTGTTGTTAGGTGCCATCAAGTCAGTCCCAACTCATAGCAACCCTATGCAGTATATAAAGGCCTAAATGAATTTTTTTTTTTTTGTATTTCATTGTTGAAATATTTACCTGTGCCTGTTTGATCCTCCTGCTGGCCCACTGCTGTCTCAAACAGAGACCTGTGCTTTCTCTTTATTCTGGGGATAACCATCATCTCATTAGCTCTACCGCTAATGTAACCAGAAATCTAAGCTTCCACCTACTGTAAAATCTACTAGGCGAGCTTAGAGTTTGTTGGCTTTACCCTTTAAAATAAATACAGAACCCAACTATTGCTCACCAGTTCCATTGACACTAACCTAGTTCAGGCCACCATCACTCCCCTCCCAGCTTACTCCAAAAGCCTCCTCTCTGGTCTTCTTGCTTCAGCCTTGCTCCCCACTCAAACTATGTATTCTCAACAAACAATCTTCTAAATGAGGAAGTCAGGTTATCACTCCATAGCACAACCTTGCACAGGTACGCCAATTCCACTAGAGTAAAAAATCCAAAGTCCTTACAAAAGCATAAAAGGCCTCATACCATTGCCCCTGTGCTCCCCTCACTCCCCTCTCCCATTTCCATGCCCCCAAACCTTTTACTTTCTTCTCCTTATTCACTCTGCTATAGTCACACTTCTTACTATCCCCTAAATATGCAAGAAATGTTCTTCTACAAGGACATTCTTCTAGCAGTTATCTCTGCCTGGAATGATCCTTCCCTAGTTATCTACTTGGCTAATGTTCCCACCTCTTACTCAAAAGTTTTTGTTTAAACCAGGCCTACACTGATCATTTCAGAACTTGTATTATCCATTTTGAATCAGACAAATATATGTTCTACTATGCTGGGAATGACAAATTGAAGAGGAAAGACATTGCATTCATCATCAGAAAGATCTATCCTGAAGCACAATGCTGTCAGTGATAGACTAATGTAATATTCCTACAAGGAAGACCAGTTAATGTGACTATTACTCAAATTTGCACACCGATCACTAATGCCAAAGATGAAGTAATTGAAGATTTTCATCAACTTATGCAGTCTGAAATGGATCAAACATGTAATCAAGATGCATTGATAAGTACTGGTGACTGGAATGCCAAAAAAAAGTTGGAAAGAAAGAAGGATTGGTAGCTAAAAATATGGTCTTGGTGATAGAAATTACTCTGGAGATTGCACGACAGAATTTTGCAAGACCAGTGACTAAATCACTGCAAATACCTTTTTTAGCAACACAAATAGTGACTATTCATGTGGATCTCACAAGATAGAATACACAGGAATCAGGTCAACTACATCTGTGGGAAGAGAAAATGGAGAAGCTTGCTCAGTATCTCAATCAGAACAAGGCCATGGCCAAATGTGGAATACACCATCAATTACTCATGTGCAGGATGAAGTTGAAGCTAAAGAAAATTAAAACAAGTCCCTGAAAGCCAAAGTACAACCTTTAGTATGTCCCACTTGAATTTAGAGACATCTCAAGAACAGATTTTATACATTGAACTTGAATGACCAAAGACCAGACTAAAAAGTCCTTTAAAAGACACAATGGCTGCAACAATGGGCTCAAACATAGCAACAAATGTGAGAATGGTGCAGGACTAGGCAGTGTTTCATTCTATTGCACATAAACTAAACCAAATCAAACTCACTGCCATTGAGTCAGATCCGACTCATAGCGACCCCTCCTTGGATTTCCGAGGCGGTATCACTACAGAAGTAGATTGCCCAACCTTCCTTCTGAGGAGTGGCTATTGCACATAGGGTGACTGTAAGTCGGAACTGACTTGATGGCACCTAACAACAACCCTTATCTGAAAGAACAAAAAGCACAAAAAAACTAGGGTTGTTACTTTTGTTCACTGATGCCTAGAACAGTCCTAGTCACACAGTTAAGTACTCAAAAATATTTCTTAAATGAATGAGTAAATAAAAGAAGAACTGTTTCTAAAGTCAGGTAATTAAACCATTCTTCAGAACCATGATTTAGTGTAGTCATGTTAGTGTCGTTGACAATGCTACCATCTAGTGGCTATAATCATTTATAGTTAGCTTTCACAACATCTCATGTGACCCTGAGATGAGAAATTAATGAAGTAGAGAGGATGACAGCTCTACACACAGATGCCACCCTCTTTCTTGAAGATCTACACCTATTAGTTACGATGATATATATGCAAAGTAGACCTTAGGGAGAAAAGAAAGAATAAGGACTGGGCTGTAACTTGTTAGCTGTTGTGATCTATAGGGTTTTCATTGGCTGATTTCAGAAGATGTATTAATCATCAATGAAGAAACATCAGTAAGAAGGAATGTGTGTTCAGTGTGGAACCCTGGAGTGAGAATGGGAGATACAAAACTAAACTCATCTGAACGTTCTGAAGTCAAATTTCCCCATCTGGATAAAATAGCACGTATTTCTAAAGGTTGCTGTTAGAGTTAAATGAAGTAGTAGACAAGACAGGCCCAGCAACAGTGGCTGGCACACAGTAGGGGCTCAATAAATAGTAGCATTTCCTTTTGCTGCTGTTGGGTTTTTGTTATTACTGAGAAAACTTTGGAAGAGCCCCAAGTAATAGCCTACACACCCGAAGTGGAAACAGTCTAGAAAAAAACTGAAACCCTTTCAGAAAGTTCATGCTTCTGTACTGAAGCAGTTTCAATGCAACTTGCATTAGATAGTAATTTAGCACTATATGCAAATGGAAGATAACAATATAGTTATTATTAACAAGAGAATGAACATTTCTCCCACTAGTAGGGGTGTTAGTTTCTTAGAGCTGTCACAACAAAGTACCACACAGTGGGTGGCTTAAAACAGCAGGATTTCATTCTCTTCCAGTTCTGGAAGCAAGACATCAAAAATCAAGGTGTCAGCTGGGCTATGGCTCCCTCTGAATCTTTTAGGGGAGGATCCTTCTCTGCTTATTCTAGTTTGTGGCAGTAAAACTCCAAACTCTGCCTCTGTCTTCAAATGGCCATTTTCCCTCTGTGTCTATGTCTCTTCTTATAAAGATACCAGTCATATTGGACTCAAGGCATATTCTACTCCAATATGACCTCATCTTAACTTGATTACATCTGCAAAATCGTATTTCCAGATTAAGATATATTCATAGCTACTAGGGTTAGGACTTGAGAATATCTTTCTGGGGGATGGGGACACAATGCAATCCACAGACTAGGTTTAAGGATTTCTCCCAAAGCTCAGATCAATTCGCAGGAAAGGGTGAAATACAGGCCGATTTAGCAGGTGAGTTTCTACCACCCATCTGTCAGTGTGTCACACTGTAGCAGCTTGCAGTTTTACGATGCTGGAAGCTAAGTTGTATTTCAATTATCAGCAGAGTTACCTATGATAAAGAAGTTTCATCAGAGCTTCAGGACTAAGACAGAATAGAAAGAAAAGGCTAGCAATCTACTTCTGAAAATTAGTCAGTGTAAAGCTTATAGATTACAATAGAACACTGTCTGACTTCCTTGCTTTGAACATATCACCAGGAGGGATTAATTGCCGGAGGAGGTCATATCATGTTGATGAAGCAGAGAGCCAGCAATGATGAGGGAGACCCTCAGCACGATAGAGTGGCACAATACCCACAATGATGGACTCGAACATGCTGGTGATTGTGAGGTCTAGCTATGTTTTGTTTTGTCACAAGGTACCTAAGATGACCTGATCTCGACTTGATTGCAGTTACCTACCTACCTAACTACGTACCTACCTACCTGCACCATTTCTGTTTGTGATAATGTGGGGGCTTGTGGGATGACATCAAGGATATCAGACATGAAGAAAGGAAAAGTCATTAAAAAAACAGAAAAGAGGGAGTTCCGGTAAGATGGCGGACTAGGCAGAAACACTGCACAGATTCTCTTCAACAAAGAAAAGGGAAACACAGAAAATAATCCTGGACCCCTGAGCCTTGAAGGGGAGGATATAGAAGTGGACTGAACCCCAACTAGCAGAAGAATTTGCATGAAAATACCAAAAAAGGAGACAGACAGAGCTGGGGTCTGGCAGTGGTCCTCAGTGATCCTGATGGCATGGCACAGACAGCTTTAAGAGTGCTGAGTGGCAGTAAGACCTAAGAATTAACCTAAAAATTAGCCCTGCTAGCCAGGGACTGCATGGAGGACTGCTCTGGTGGCTGGGGAATAAACGGAGAAGGTGAAGAGAAACACGGGCTGAGCTGTGGACTTTTGCCCGGGAGGCGCTGCCATTTTGAAAGTTCAAAAGCAGCTTGACTATTTTGGATATTTAAAGAGACAGCACTCTCGCAGATTCCTGGGCTTAAGAACACATTCTGCTTGCCAGCAATCCCAAGGGCACCACAGATCTGCAAGACTGACAAGGTGCGACATTCCTCTTGTTGCTCTTATACCCCACACCCGTTTGGTGAACAGAGGTGTGACCATCCCCCACTCCCACCCACCTTCTGGGTCCACAGGAACTCAATCCCAGTCTGTGTGCTCAGACGGAGCCTAGATGCCCTGCCCTGTCCTCCACCGATTTTTTCTTCTCTTTATTTTTATTGTTTTCTTTTTTGCTTTCTTGTTTCTAGTGATTAGTTTGCTTGTATTTGTCTGTTTTAAAACAAATATTATTATTAATATTTTTATCCTTTTTGCTATTATTCTTAATCTTACCCTCTCAGGTCCTAGTTTTCAGCATTTTTTCTTTTCCCTTTCCTGGTTAAAAGTTTTTTTTTTTTAAATTTTTAAATATTTTTTTTAATATAAGTTTTTTATTTCCTTCTTTTTTTCTTGTGCTTAACCCCATTCCTTGTTTTTCTTTCTGCACTTCCCCATTGTTTTTCCTTCATTATTTTCCTTCTCTACCTTTTTCTCTTAGTGCCCTATCCCAAAATATTGCAGATTTTCTTGTTTTTACTTCTTCTTTTTCCTTTTTTTTTGGTTACTATTCCTATGTGATTACATAGTGTGTTTTTTGTCCATGTGCTTTTAGTTTTTTGATGGTTATTCAATTGTAAGTTTTGCCTAACTGAGTGGGAGACAGGAACAGTCCCCATAGGACACAACTATACCTACACCTCCTGCAACGTCACTTACTGAGTGAGAGCCACTACCTACTTCTCCAACAACAGGACAACGATAAAAAACCACCAAGAAGAGCCTGAATCACCCTCGTCTGCTCTTCACAAACAATCAACAGAGATCTAAATACAACAACGCCATGATGCTTCGGAGACAATAGAACATCACAGTCCACACAAAGAAGCAGGATAAAGTAGTAGAAACAAGGGAGCAGGATACAGATCCAGAACACATCCCTGAGGAAGAAGCAGCATTGGAACTCTCTGATAAGGAATT
>NW_006921726.1:644528-680102 GCF_000298275.1 Orycteropus afer afer | reverse complement strand
GTTTATGTGAATGATCAGAATTCCCAGGTGTATAGTAGAGCTGACAAGGGGCAAGGTTGTGGTCACTGCTTGGTCACAGCCAGCTACCCAGAGGGACTGACTAGTTGAACCTGTGGGCTCAGGACCATAGTCACAGGGGACATCAAGCTCTATTGGCATAACATACTATACAAAATATTGTTCTACCTCCTACTTTGGTGAGTAGCAACTGGGATCTTAAAAGCTAGCAAGCTGTCATCTAGATGCAATGGTGGGTCTCTCCTCATCCAGAGCAAAGAAGAATGAAGAAAACCAAAATTCATGGAAACAATTAGTCCTAGTGACTAGGACACCATCTGATCTGCAGCCTATATGACTATGAGACCAGAAGAACTAGATTGTGCCTGGGTACCACTGGCATCCACTTGGAAGGGGATCTATGTAGGAGATCCTTGATAGAGAGGGAGAATAATGTGGAACAAAACTCAAAATCATTTGGGAAAAAAAAAAAGGGGAGGGACCTGGTTTGCTTGTTCGATAGAGCCTGGTGGAACCACTGAGACTATGGCCCCTAGGTGCGCTTCAGGTCTGGAACTGAACCCACACCCATGGTTTCCAGCCAAACAAAAGATAGGCATATGAGTTGAACATTTACCTGAGGTAGATACACTCCTTGGAGAAAACAATCATGGGAGAAAGAAGGGCTGCTTATGCACAGGGAGACAGCTCAGGGGGCAGGAGTGCATGGAGAGAGGGACACTGGGAATGGGTAACTGTGGGGAGGATGTGGGAGGGGAGCTGTTGCATTGTGGTAAACTGTGGTCGATGTCATGCAACAAAGTACATGTGAACTGTTGTATGGAAAGTGAATCTGCTCTGTAAATCTTCACCCAAATCACAATAGAGAAAAAAAAAAAAAAAAGTTATTAGGAAAAAGAAAAAAAAAAACAGAAAAGACCAAAATGAATGTTAGAAGACACTCTGAAAGTTGCTCTTTAACACCTAAAATAATTGGAAGAAATGAAGTAAAAGAGTTGAACAGAATTAAAAGAAGACAACAGAAAGTATTATAATGAAATGTGAAATGATTTGGAGTTAGAAAACCAAAGGGGAATAACATGGTCACCATTTCTCCAGCTGAAAGAACTAAAGAAAAACTTCAGTCCTTAAGATGCAATACTGAAAGATTCTATGGGCAAAATATTGAATGATTCAGGAAACACCAAAAGAAGCCTGAAGGAATATACAAAGTCACTGTACCAAAAAGAACTGGTTGATGTTCATCCATTTCAGGAGGTAGCATATGATCAAGCATTGAAGAAAGAAATCCAACCTGCACTAAAGGCATTGGCCAAAAACAAGGGTTCAGGAATTGATGGAATGCTCACTGAGATGTTTCAACAGATGCAATGCTAGAAGACCTCACTCATCTATGCCAAGAAATTTGGAAGCCAGCCACCTGGTCACTCAGCTCGAAGAAATCCATATTTGTGCCCATTCCAAAGAACAGTGATACAACAGAATGTAATAATTATTGGACAAATATTAATATCATATACAAGTAAAATTTTGCTGAAGATAATTAAAAAATGGTTGCAGAAGTACATCAACAGGGAACTGCCGAAAGTTCAAGTTAGATTCAGAAGAGGACATGGGTATCATTGCTGTTATCAGACGGCTCTTGGCTGAAAGCAGAGAATACCAGAAAGATGTTTATCTGTGTTTAATTGACTATGCAAAGGCATTCAATTGTGTGGACATTAATAAATTATGGATATCTTTATGAAGAATGGGAATATCAGAACACTTAATTGTGCTCATGAGGAAACTGTACACAGACCAAGCAGCAGTTATTAAGAACATAACAGGGGGATACTGCATGGTCTAAAATCAGGGAAGGTGCATGTCAGGGTTGTATCCTTTCACTCTATTTATTCAATCTGTATGATGAGCACATAATCCAAGAAACTGGACTATTTCAAGAAGAATGCAGCATCAAGATTGTATGAGGACTCATTAACAACCTTTGATATGCAGATGACACAAATCTTGCTTGCTGAAAGTAAAGATGACTTGAATTACTTCTTGATGAAGATCAAAGACTATAGCTTTCAAAATGGATTACACCTCAACATAAAACAAAAATCCTCACAACTGGACCAATAAGCAATATCACGATAAATGGAGAAAATATTGAAATTGTCATGGTTTTCATTTAATTGCATCCACAATCAATGCCTAAGGAAGCAGCAGTTAAGAAATCAAATGACATAATGTGGTGGGCAAATCTGCTGCCAAAGACTTCTGTAAAGTGTTAAAAAGCAAAGGTGTCACTTTGAAGACTAAAGTGTGCCTGACTCAAGTCATGGTATTTTCAATTACCTCACATGCATGTGAAAGTTACACAATGAATAAGGAAGACCAAAGAAGAATTGATGCCTTTGAATTATGGTATTGGCAAAGAATATCAAATATACCATGGACTGCAAGAAGAATGAACAAATCTATTTTGGACAAGTCCAGCCAGAATGCTCCTTAGAAGTGAGGATGGCAAGACTTCATCTCATGTACTTGGACATGTTCTGAGGAGGGACCAGTCCCTGGAGAAGTACATCATGCTTGGAAAAGTAGAGGGTCAGCAGAAAAGAGGAAGATCCTCAATGAGATGGATCAACAGTGACTGCAACAATAGGCTCAAAAAGCAATGATTACGAGGTTGTTGCAGTACTGGATAGTCATTTGTTCCACTATACATAGTGTTGCTATGAGTCAGAACCAACTTGATGGCATCTAACAACAACAACATTTACCTACCTAGAGTTCAAAATCAGAATACTATAATTTCATAATAAAATAAACTTCAAAATTAATACAGTTGAAAGAAAATACAGATACAACCTTTCTTATATTACAGGGAGTGCCTGGGTGATATAACTGGTTCATGCGTTTGACTGCTAACTGAAAGGTCATAAGTTCAAATACACCCAAAGGCATCTCAGGAGAAAGTCATGAAAGTCTATTTCTGAAAAATCAGCCATTGAAAATAGTTTTACTCTGACACACAGGATTGCCATTAGACACAATCTACTAGACAGCAACTGGTACATATTACAGAAAGCTTGTCCCAAAGTCAAAAGTACAAAAACTAAGACTTTAATGCCATAAAAAAGAATTCTGTTCCCTAAGAGTTTATGTAATTCACAATTACACTTTTTCTTTTGGAAGAAAGCAACAACTTCTGCCAGCATTTTCCTTAATTTTAATTACTTTTATTCACAGCAGAAGCTCTGGTGGCACAGTGCCTAAGACATTTCACTGCTAACCAGAAGGCTGGCAGTTCAAACCTACTCCTTGGAAGGAAGATTGGGCGATCTACTTCTGTACTGATACTGCCTCAGAAACCCAAGGAGGGGGTTGCTATGAGTTGGATCCAACTCGACGGCAGTGAGTTTTGTTTTGTTTTTTTGATTCACAACCGAACCTATAGAGAATTGCCATTAAGCCCAGTGAGCATTCAGTAGAGGATGCCATTTTTTTACATACTAAATACTTTCTTTGTCTCAACTGTGCTGAGATTTTAGAATCTGCACTTACCGCTAGTCTTAGCATTTTCATTTTCCTGTTTTTCAAGCATGTAGAATAAGGGCAAAATTCAAACCAATATTCAAATGATTACCCATGCCCTGCTGTACAAGTACAAAGATGTTAACACTTCTACAAGAGAACTGATGGCAGGCAGCATCATTGTGCCACTGCTCCAAAGGCTGTTTGTCGGATGATGGGCAACATTATTAATGCACATCATTAATGAGGCAGTGGAGGGATAGCATAGCAATGTACATAAGTACCAGCTATCCAAGAGCTAAATACAAAAATGTTGAGGGCTATATACATTTAAAAAATAAAAGCTCCAGAGACAAAATATAATCTTATGATTCAGTTCTATAAAGTAAAAGAACGTAATTTCATTAAAATAAGGAAGTCGGCAAGCTGAATTTGAACAACTATGGGGACAGTAAATGCACCTTACATCCCAATAGCCTGTTGCTGTTTGCAAAAGCTTCACAGATCTCTGTCCTAACAACATCTCTGTGTAGTGGGTACGTCATTGTTTCTTTCATTTGTCAAATAAGGAAGTGAATACTCTATGGGGTGTAGAAATTTGCCCACATCAGGAGCCTATGTTACACTGAGATCTTCTCTCTAGAATCCTAATCAAAGGGAGTACATGCTATGATTTGGTTTTTAAAAAAGTTTAAGATCTGATGTACTCTGTGTTCATTTTTTAAGAAATATATGCACATGTTAAAAATTTCAATGAGTACAGAAAGATAAAAATGAAAAGTTTCCTTACCCACTCCTTTCAATTCGGGTAACTATCCTCAAAGATAACCACACTTACACCCTTCCAGAATAAAAGTTGGTAATTTTAAAAGTTAAATTAACATGAGTTTTTTAAAATTAAAACAAATGAAATCATACATATACACCCTGTTTTGCTCCACTTAGTAATGTATCTTAGAGATCTTTCCCTCTCAGTAATACAAAGCTACTATGTTCATTTTCATGCCGGCATACCATTCTATTGTGCCAAACTCTCACAACCCAGCCAGTTATACTGATATGCATTTAGACTGTTTCCAATATTTTACTATTATAAATAAAATGTTGTAATTAAATATCTTGTCCATATATATTAGTGTCCCTTTTCAAGTATATCTGTAATGTTAAATGCTAGCAGTAGAAATGTTTGGTCAAAGGTTATACACATATAAATTTAGATATTACCAAATTGTCTTTGTACATTAATATATAGTCCTGTTGTTGTTATTGTTGTTATGTTCCATTGAGTCGGACCCGACTCATAGCAACCCCTCCTTGGGTTTCCGAGGCAGTATCCTACCAACCATATATGGTGTGTTTTCTCCTTATACCCTTAATAACACTTGAAATTATTAACCACTTTAATTTTTGCTAACCTCTCAGAGGAAGCAGTATGTCTAATTATTGTTTTGATATAAATTTCTTTAATTATGAGTAAGACAGCATTTTCTATTAGGTATCAATATTTGTTTTTTTATATGACCTACCCATTTTTCCATTGCATGCTTTTTCTTTTTCTTATTGATTTGTAGATCCTCTGTGGTGGCATTTGACTAAGGCATTTGACTGCTGACAAGAAGGTTGGCAGTTCAAACCCATCAGCCATTCTGCAGAAGGAAGACTGGGCATTCTATTTCCATAAAGATTTACCACCTTGGAAACCCAAAAG
The DNA here is from genome assembly GCF_000298275.1 of Orycteropus afer afer. NCBI lineage: Eukaryota > Metazoa > Chordata > Mammalia > Tubulidentata > Orycteropodidae > Orycteropus > Orycteropus afer. Next base: position 674,851 of record NW_006921726.1, on the reverse strand, counting down.
GGGATCACTATGAGTTGGAATCGACTCGATGGCAGTGAGTTATTTTCCCCCCCTCAGTAAATAAGTTCTTTGTTACACGTGTAGCAAAAAAAAAAAAAAAATTCTTTTTTTGCAAAGTAGTATTTTTATATTTCTGTAGTTACATTTTTCATCTTTTCCTTTGTGGCCTCTGTGTTTTGTTCCTACTCAGAAAGCCCTTCCTAAGGCCAAGACTACAAGTTAATTATCCAGTGGTTTATATTTGTACTTTCATAGTTTCATTTAATCCACTCGGAATTTCTTTTGATGAAAGAAGTGAGATATGGATCCAGCTTTATTTTTTCCCCAAAGAGCTAATCAGTTGTTATTGTTGAGTGAGTCATTATCCATCTTGATATAAAATGCCAACTTTTCTCTTACTAAACCCCTCTGTGTATTCTGTACTTTCTCCATTGTTCCATTGAGCTGGCCTTTTCTTCTCCAATTCCAAGATGCTTAAAGCTAGTCCTCTAAATACTATTTTTTGCAATTTTCCTGGTTATTATAAAATATTTATTTTCTTCCCTGGGGAGCAAAATTGCCCCTGGTTGAGAACCACTGTAAAGTATTTCCACTCCAAAGTTTCCACTCATATTTTAATTATGATGAAAAGAAATTCATAGAATAATTTAGACATATTTACTGTATAACTGTATTTATTGTTGTTGTTGTTGTTGTTGTTATGTGCCGTCGAGTCGGCCCCGACTCATAGCGACCCCTCCTTGGGTTTCCGAGGCAGTATCACTACGGAAGTAGGATTGCCCAACCTTCCTTCCGAGGAGTGGCTGGTGGGTTTGAACCGCCAGCCGTCTGGTTAGCAGGCAAGTGTCTTAGCCACTATGCTACCAGTATTTAGTCATTATTACATTTAATCTTCCTACTCAAGAACCATGTATATCTATTTATCTATGTCTTCTTTTTATATAATTCAATACAGTTATTTTACTCTTAAACATTTGTACACCTGTTGATATGTTAAATATTTTGTATATTTAGTATGACATTTATTTCTACTTTTTTTTCACTTTTTTGTTTCATTATAAATATGACCTTTTCTTAATTGTCTTTTCTAACTAGTTACTCGTAAGAAAGCTATTGATAGTTTATGTTCTATAACCAACAACACACTGAACTCAGTTATATCTCATGGATCTTTAGGACAGTACGTTTTTTCTAATGATACAAATTCAGAAAATTCTAAGCATTTTCCTAAGCAAATAATGTTATTATTATCTGCATAACATCTGTTTCCTCATTTTTAATATCCATATACTTCTGTAGTTCCTGTGTCTCACTGCCTTGGTTAATGTTTGAAGAAAAATGTAAATGACAGTGGTCAAAGTAACCTACCATGAACCACACTTGATTTTAATGTAAACGATTTTTGGATTTCACCATTAATCATAATGCTGGCTTTTGGTTTGAGAGACATGTATTTTATATCATCAAAGAAGTATCTATATGCTTATAGTCTACTAAGGGTTTGTTTTTAAATCAGTTACTGATTTTGTCAAAAACTTTTTCCAGAGCTACTGAGATGGCCATATGGTTTTACTTCTTTGACTTATTAATACTATATGATAGATTAAATTACTAGGTCTCCTAATAAACCATTTTTGCCTTGTTGTATAAGTCCACTTGATAATGAAATATATTATTCTTTTAATTTATTGTTGGATTTTGCTTGCTGATATTTTGATCTAGCATTTTACTTTAATATTTAAGAACGAGATAGGTCTGTTATTTTTTAATGCTTTCTCAACTTTTGGAATTAGTAGTAAGATGGCTTGATAAAAAATAATTTGTATTTTCATTCTTTATTTTATTTATAAAACCAAATGTTGTTGTTTGTTGTGTGCCCTCAAGTTGGACCCAACTCCTAGGGACCCCTCCTTGGCTTTCCAAGGCAGTATCACTACAGAAGTAGATTGCCCAACCTTCCTTCTGAGGAGTGGCTGGTAGGTTTGAAATGCCAGCCTTCTGGTTAGCAGTCAAATGCCTTAGGCACTGTGCTATCAGAGCTCCTATAAAACCAAACAGTATGTGTGTATTTGTTTAGTATGAAAACAGTCTTTAAAATAGTAAAACCATTCTATGGAAATACAAAGTCTTTCCCCTAGACCTTAAAAAAAAGCCACATATAATCTTCACAGATTCAGTATATTGAAAAAAATGAAAAAGTTAAAATATACTTTTGGAAAGCTAGTCTGAACATAAGGAGCTCTGGTGGTGTAGTGTCTAAGGCATTTGACAGCTAACCAGAAGGTTGGCGGTTCAAACCCACTGACCACTCTGCTCTGTAAAATTTGACCACCTCAGAAACCCAAAGTGGGTTGCTATGAGTCAGAATCTACTTGATGGCTGTGAGTTTGGAGTTTTTTTTTGTTTAATCTGAACATAATGTTTTATGTACAGTAGAAAATCATAAATACAGTATCTTTCAACACCTACTATAAATTAATCATGATGTATCTGGGCTATTTTCCAATCTTAGACAATTTAGCGATATACTGACAGCTTCATTATAGAATTAGATCATGGAAAGCTTAGTTTTCTTGTCTATGAATTCAAAAAGAAAATGCAGTAAATTCAATGGTATTTTATGTTTCCCATGCTCTGAAGTCAGATAATGGCTAGAATAAATCTTTACTGATTCTCAAGAAACTAGTAACATTGAGAAAGTCCACAAGCTCCAGCTAACACTGCCCTTGAAGTAACTCTAAGCATCTTTTACTTAGTCTCTGCTGCTGGGGTAGGGAAGGCTTTCCCAGTTTCTACAGAATTCAGAGCAAGTAGTATGCACCCACCTCTGCCAGAGATCTACAGAGTTCACGCATATATCTACTATACTTCTCACTGAGATAATGCTCAGAACACACATCATCTTGCCTGGATCTCAACAGGATTTCTCTCTTTCTCTTTCTCTCTCTCTCTCTCTCTCTCTCTCACACACACACATGCATGCACGCGTGTGCACAAGTGTGATAACAAATAGAGAAAGAAAACCATGGCCCTTACCACTACCTTTTCATTTATCATCTGTCTCCCCATTAGATGTAAATTTCTTGTGGGAAGGGACATTGTCTACCTGAAACAGCTCTGGGCAGAGTAGGTGCTCAGTAAATATCTGATGGGGGAATGGATGAATGAATCACTTGGAGTCAACACAGTGCCTAGGCCCCTCCTACCTGGATTGCTCCTCAAGCGGCTCTCAGCCAGCTCAGCGATGGCTCCAGATGTCATGGTCTTTTTCAGTCGAACAACCCCTGATGTGGCAGTGCTTCCTGGTTTGTTCAGCATGTCCTCACTACTGGCCCTCTTGAGCTAAGAGTGAGGTAGGAGAGAAAGAGAGAGGATGAAGAGAAATGCTTTTAGTAACCAAAAAACGCATTGTCATTGAGTGGGTCCCAACCCATAGTGACGCTGAAAACACCCTTGCTTGAATCATATGTACCTTATTCCTCAAAGTGATGGCATCTGTGATTTTTAAGAGGTCTTTTACAGCAGATTTGCTCAATGCAGTTGTTTGATTTCTTGACTGCTGCTTCCATGTGTAATGACTGTTGATTCAAATTGAATGAAATCCTTGACAACTTCAATTTCTTCATTATTTATTATGATGTTTATTGGCCTAGTTATGAGGATTTTTGTTTTCTTCACATTTATTTGTAACCTATACTGAAGGCAACAGTCTTTGACCTTCATCAGTGTTTCAAGTCATCATCTGTATATACCAAACCCAAACTCATGCCATCGAGTCAATTATAACTCATAGCAATCCTACAGGACAAAGCAGAACTGCCCATAGGGTTTCCAAGGCCATAAATGTTTACAGAAACAGAGTACCTTATCTCTCTCATAGAGTGGCTGGTGGATTCAAACTGGAGACCTCACCCATTGTGCCACGAGAGCTCCTTAACTGTATTAAAAACAACAACAACAACAATAAAAAACACCTCACTGCCGTCAAGTCGGATCTAACTCAGCAATCTCTCCTTGGGTTTCCGAGGCAGTATCTCTACGGAAGTAGATTGCCCAGTCTTCCTTCTGAGGAGCGTCTGGTGGGTTTGAACCACCAGCCTCTGGTTGGCAGTCAAATGCCTTAGGCACTACACCACCAGAGCTCCTACTGTGTATAGCGGGTTATTAATAAGTATTCCTCTAATCCTGATGCCACATCTCAGATTATGTGCTCAGCATACAGACTAAGTAAGGTGAAAGGATACAACCCTGCTGCATATCTTTTCCAACTTTAAATCAGATAGTATCCCCTTATTCTGTTTGACAACTGCCTCTTCATCTATGTACATGTGAGCACAATGAAGTATTCTAGAATTCCATTTCTTCGTAATGTTATCCATAATTTGTTATGACCCACACCTCTGAATGCCATTGCATAGTTAATAAAACACAGCAGTACTTATAGGGATTCTATAATTATCTTTTCATCTCCTCTCAGATTAAAAAGGGTTCCTTAACCCTAGCTCTCCAACTTCTCAAACTATCCGTTAGATAACTACTATATGTGTTTAGGGAGCTCTGGTGGTGTAGTGCCTAAGACATTTGACAGCTAACCAGAAGGCTGGTAGTTCAAACCCACCAGCCACTCCTCGAAAGGAAGATTGGGCAATCTACTTCTGTAGTGACACCACCTTGAAAACCCAAGGAGGGGTCACTATGAATCAGATCTGATTTGACAGCAGTGAGTTTTTTGTTTTAATATGTGTTTAACACTAATGAGAATAGTTCTTGATGTTCCAAACTTTTTCTCAGCAGAAAAAAATTGTTCACTCTGCCTAGAAGCAAGCCCAGGTACTTCCCTGGTCCCCAGTGGAAAATCAATTCTGATTTTAGACTCTGAAATTTTTCTAAACAAACACCTGTAGGTTGAAAAAGGGGACTCACTACAGTTAAAGGAATTCCTAACACAATAATGCAAATAATATACATTTCCACTTTCCTCTGATTCTCTGACATTACTAAAATCAGTAAGAAGACACAGAGAAATACATAATTATCAAATCTATACTACAGGCTCACAAAGCAAGGGATCAATCTGTAAAATAAGCATAGGAATCCAACAAATGTGAGCACTCTCACTGGGGCCAAAAGTGAAACTGCCTCTCAAAATCCCACTAAAGCCTCCACCCCAATCCACTGCCCAGGCATGGTGGCATGGGATATAGCTTTCTTGTTCCACCTTCTATAAGAGGTTGGTTGCTGGAAGCTTGAGGTCTCGGTGAAAAGACATGGAGGCAATAGGGGACAGGAGTAGTCGGGAATTGGAAGACTCACCTTTAGGAAGAGTATGATCTTTCACAGAAACAAAGGTGGTGCCAGTGATGGCAAGAATAGCAATGGTGGTGACAACAGGAGCAGGAACCAGGAAGAATGCCCAGGTAGCCCTGGATCCTGCAGCATGGTTCTCAGGCTCAGGGAAGGAGAGTTTCTGTGGGGATTTGTTGTTGTTGTTGTTATTTGCCATAGAGTCGGCCCCGACTCCTAGTGACCCCTCCTTGGGTTTCCGAGGCAGTTATCACTACGGAAGTAGGATTGCCCAACCTTACTTCCGAGGAGTGGCTGGTGGGGGATTTAGCAGTGAGCAAATGGAATCACTCTGAGTTTTTGTTTGAGGGGTGAGAAGAGATTGGGAGAGGAAAAAGATGACTTAGAATATGGGATTATCTCTGGTGGTGTAGTGGTTAAGGCATTTGATGCTAACCAGAAGGTCAGTGGTTTGAACCACCAGCTGTTCCATGGAAGAAAAGAGGGGGCAGTCTGCTTCTGTAAAGATGTAGAGCCTTGAAAACCCAACAGGGGTTGCTGAGTTGGAATCGACTCAGTGGCAGTGAGTTTGGTTTTTGGATTTGGAAGTTTCTAACACACTACTCATCTACCATACTAATTTATCATATTATGGGAGCTTGTGTATTGCTGGAAGTTATGTCACTGGTATTTCAAATGGCAATAGGGTCACCCATGGTGGGTTTTCATGGAGCTTCAAGACCATGACAGACTAGGGAAAAAGGCCTGGTGATTTACTTCCAAAAATTAGCTAATAAAAACCTGTGAATCACAGAATATTGTCCAAGACTTTGATTCATTCACTGACTTTGGAAGCATCATCAGGAGGGATTGATCACTGAGAAGGATATCATGTTTGATAAAGTGGAGGGCCAGCAAAGATGAGGGAAACCTTCAGTGAGATGGACAGACACAATGACTGCAGCAGTGGACTCAAATATAGTGGGCAATGTTTTGTTCTGTTGTGCAGAACCAACTCAGTGGCAACTAACAACAAAAAGGTCTCCAGCAACTATACAGGAGGCAGCATAAAGTAGTGGTTAAGAGTGTGCATATGGGCTATGGGCCTTAGAGACAGAGTGCCAGGGGCAGAACTCTGGCTCCACCTCTATGACCCATGTGAACCATGTGACTACATTTCTAAAATGGAAAAAACAATATTCATATCTCTAGGGTTGTGGACTTAAATAAGAATGTAAATGTTGGTTATTATTAATATTATTATTATCACAACTCTTACAAGCTCAGCCTAAGGCTACTAATTTTGCTGTTCGAAAGTTTTACTAGTGTTTCCTCCACAAAAGGAAGTGATGATGCCCCAGCCTGGTAGCAATCGAAGCATCTTTATATTTATAAACAAATATTTGGAACTAAAGCATGAAGTATTATGCGGTATTAGAAATCAGGTGACTGATTAGTCATGTGACCTTAGGCAAGTTATTATAAAGGGACTTGGTTTCCTCATCTACAAAATAAATCACCTAAGATCTTTCTCACCTCATATGTTCTAATTTGTATATTAGATTTTAAATATTTATTTAGGCTTAAAGAATTTGTTGGTTGAAGTTATTTTTACTGTAAACCTTTTGCTCAGAGCACATATACCAGAGAATATAAAAATACCCAACTTTGCTGGGCTTCTTAATTGTCAGAGGAATGTGGCAATGCTTTCATGATCCAAGACTAAGATTATACTCTTCATCCGTATCAATTTACTACCACCATGACTGCTTCTTAAAAAACAAAAATCAAACCCACAGCTATAGATTTGATTCCAACTCATAGAGACCCCTATTGGAATTCCAAAGCTGTATATCTTTATGGAAGTAGACTGTCTCATCTTCCTGCTGCGGAGCATCTGGTGGGTTTGAACTGTCGACCTTCTGGTTAGCAACCAAACGCCTTACTCACTATGCCAAAAGAGCTCCTGAAGCTCAGCTTAAGGCTTATAAAAGACTGAGATTGTACTCTTCATCAGTATCAATTTACTACCATTGTGGCTGCTTCTTAACACTTCTTAAATCAGAAATCAGCTGCCTTGCTGAGGGCCCATGGTAAATGCCAAATAATGTACTAACCCATTGAAATTTGACACTCAATCCTAAAGCAGACTTTAAATTCATGCCAGAGACAAATATGGAAATGTCATTACTAGTAACCTAGGTCTGGATAAAGCAACATTTCACACCAAAAAGAATACAACATAAGGACTCCAGAGAAAACTTCTTTTCTACCCCCACTCTTTGCCCTCCTTCTTCCCCTCAAATCATCTCCCTCATACTTAAAGAGTCCTGTGAAATATGGAGGCTATCTTAAATATCACCTGCTATTAAAATGTGAAATATCCTCCACTTCAAGGGAATTTAAGCCATTGAACAGCCTTTCAGATCTCATTTAATCTGACTGATTTTCAACTAATACTGAAGTGTAACTCCCACCACAGATTTGAGTATGAGGAAGAGCTGTGCAGGGAAAGCAAGAGAACTAACTTTAGAGCTTGAGGTTCCGGGGAGCCAGGAGCACTGCTATGAGAAAAAGAGAGAGAGAGTTAGAGAGAGAGAAGGGAGGGAGGGCGGGAAGCAGAGAGAGAGCGATTGAGCGAGCAACTAAATGAGTGAGTGACAAGAGAAAGAGCACCAAAGACACACTATTTATTGCCTTCTCCTCTCTGTGCCAGAAGCTGGTTTGGTTAGGCCTGTAATTTCTCTAGCTCTGTTGCCTACCATTCTGAACTCTATAATTTAAATGTTTATTGAAAGTCTACTAATCTGGGCATATGTACCTAGTATGCAAAGCCTGTAAGCATACTTTGTGAATAATATGAATGTCATGACGCATCAAGTAGTCCCTGTTCTCTGAGTTAGCAACAACAAAAGAGAGGATTCCTATACAACTATTTGTAATGCTCTGTGAACAGTGCTGCACTGGCACACACACACAAAAAAAAGTCACAGAAGCATAGAAAAGAGCAGAAGAATTAGAAGAAGACCTCACAGAGAAAGGATAATTAGGATTTTAGCACTCAGAGAGGCAATCTGGAAGTAGCAGATGTGTGACTGAAGGTGTAAGAACTGGGGATAGTCACTTCCTTTGTGGATAAGAGTGCGGGTGGGGAGAGTGGGCTCTCCACTGTCTTAAGCACAATAATAAGGAATTTGAACTTACTGAATTGACAACAGGGGGCACCAATGTAGTTTTTTTAAATTTTTTCTACATTTTATTTCATGCCATTGATTGCAATCACTGTAATATAACATCAACTCTTCCCACTTCCTCTCTGTTTCTTATTTTCATTCCCCATTCTCTCCTAACCCTTTTAACCTTCTGAACTTTGTCCTTCGGCAAATGCTGCCCTTTTGATCTCAGATGGTTGATGGCTCTAAGGAGTGTGCACCTTCCTAGAGTTACTGTTCACCTTACAGACCTGTGTGTTGTTTTACTGAAAATCGAGCTACAGGAATAAGTTCAGTTCCAGTTCTGAGCTTGTCACCAAAGACCATAGTCTCAGGGGTTCCACCAGTTTCTATTTGACTAGTAAGCCTGTTTTTTTTCTAGGATTGAGTTTTGTTCCACATCTTTCTCCCACTCTGTTAAGGCCCTTCTAATATCCCTTTCAGAGCACTGGGTAGGGGTAGCCAGGCACCATCTAGTTCTTCTGGTCTCGGAGTCATGGATGCTGAGGTTCGTGTGGTCCCTTAGTCCTTTGGCCTAATTATTTCCAGTTGTCTTTGATTTTCTTCACTCTTCTCTGGATGGGGAAAGACTAATTGCACCTTAGATGTCCACCTGCAATCTTTTAATACCCCAGTTGCTACGTATCAAAGTAGGATGTAGAACATTGTTTTCCTGGACTGTTTTGCCAACTGACCTTGATGTTCCCAAGACTATGGTCCTGAGCCCCCAGGCCCAGTGACTAGCCGGGCACCAATGTGTTTTGAGTCAAATGCTTTGTCTTTATGTTAGAGAGAACCCCTCTTAAGCAAGGCATAGAAGGGACTGGCTAGGGGCAAGTGGAGGCAGCAAGGTCTGGGAGGATGTATGAGTAGAGAGATCCCTTAAGAAGTGGCAGGATTAAGAAAAAGTTGAGTTTTTTATTTGAAGATGGGGAAGATAAGCCTATTTTGAAGTTCCAGCATAGAATTAAGAGCAGAGGTAAATGGAAGAAAATGGATTATGAGGGCTCAGTGTGTGGTAGGCCCTTGTAGGTTCTTTTAGGTCCTTTTTATCTCATCCAAACCACAACTCTTTGATGTTATACATGAAAAAATGTATTACATAACTTGCTCAAGACTATATGGGAGAGGCAGAGCTGGAATTTAAACTGAGGCTGTGTTTCCAAGGCCTATAATATTTCCACAACACCAAAGGGTTGAGGAACAATGTGAGCCTTTTCAATTGGGATCTAGGACATTCTCCACCCCCATACCTCACAGGAGCAAGAGTAAAGAACAAGGTTGGTAGGATGACCATGTTAGCAAGGTTACACAGTCTAGTGACCAAGGCCCTGGGCTCTAATCCAGAGTGCTTGGGTTTGAATCTTGGCTGCACTAGTTACTATCAGTGTGACTATGGGCAAATCATTTCACCTTTCTGGACTTTGGTTTCTTCATCTATATTGTTATCTGGTAAAGGCTAAATTCAAGTTAAGGCAAGAATGAAAAGAGAGTGCATTAGGAAAAGATTAAGGCACTACAATGAAGGTTCCTAAGGGCACAGAAGAACATTAAACATTAACCTCTCTGGACTTTAGGTTATTCTTCTGATAAATTCATTCAATAACAACATCAGTAAAACTCTATAGTATGCCTGCCTATAATGCACCAGAAAGAGCTAGAGATAACATGCTTTACCTGGTTTTGTGGGAACTGAAAATCAAGTATATAAAACTCTTTAGAACATCACACATGCTCACAAATGATAGATGTTCTTTTAAATATCATCATTTTAGTTGTACATACAATGCTAGCTCTAAAACCCATTTCTGAGTTCCATTTTGCCAGTCATACCCAACTTAACTCTACCTCTTTTTTGTTTTGTTTTTTACTTTGCCTCTTCTTTGACTTGAAGATATCACTCTATTATAGATAGCTCTGATACTGTCTTTATCAGGCAACAGGATAAATAAGATTTGCTATGGGCTATCACCCATAGGGTGTGTCTGACCCAAACCATGGTCTTTTTAACTGCCTCATGTGCATGAAAAAGTTGAATAATGAAAAAGGAAGACAGAAAAAGAATTAAAACTGTGGTGTTGGCAGAGAATACTTAATATACATGGACTGCCAAAAGAACAAACAAATCAAGTCTTAGAATAAACAATCAGAATGTTCCTTAGAAGTAAGGATGATGAGACGTCAACATGCTTACTTTGGACATGTCATCAGGAGAGACCAATCACTAGAAAAGGATATCATATTTGGTGAAATAGAGGGCCAACAAAAATGAGGGAAATCTTCAATGAGATGTAATGACACAATAGCCACAACAATGGATTCAAAGATGATGCAAGGACGTGATGATGGTGCAAGACAGGGCAACATTTAGTTTTATTATACATAAGGTCACCAGGAGTCAGAGCTGACTCAATGGCAACTAACAACAAAAATAATGGGAGATGATAAAACAAAGCCAATAACGTGCCATCTCCTCAACCCATGGAGTGGAGAGATTGGGTAGCATCAAAGACTTTGAAGGGAGTACTTCATATCCCCTACACCATTCACAAGGTATTCATTCCTTTTGAAAAAGACTTACTACTTAGAAGCTTTCCCAGGAGGCAGCACATAAAAGACTAAAAATCAATCCTACCTGTCTCTAAAGTAAACAGCTGACACTACTCTTACTGTATCACTTTTTTTTTTTTTTTTTCTGGGATTCAACATCAAAAATGGAAAGTCACTAGTCTAAGTTACTCATTCTTGTTCTTTCTCTATTCATGGCTGCATTTTTGGCTTTGTTTCCTGGTCACTGAAGTGGATTTAGCATCATTTGTGATTTTTGGTTGATTACAGAAGATCCCTATGTATGTGTGCACTTCAGTGCTGCTTTGATATGCTTAATAATAAGTTTCACCAATGGTTTCATAGATATTTAATCTTCTGAGCACCTGCATATATGAAAGCTTACAAAAAGAAAAACAATTAAATAGTTCACAGATTAAGGTAACTAAGAAATTCCTCTCAACTCCACAAAGATGGGGGAAAAATTCAAAGCTCTAAAATCACCACATATAACATAATCCAATCTTTGATGGTAGCAAACATCAAACATGGAGCAGTGGTTCTCAAACTAGAACATGCATCTGAATCACACAGAGGGGTTGTTAAAAGGCACATTACTGTCCGCCCTCTCCTACTCCCCACCAAAAGTTTCTGATTCCCTAGGTCTAGGATGTGGGGGCATTGGTAGTTTACTGGCAAAATTTGTCTCCCATATGGAATACCTGGGTTTTATTCAAGGCCAGTGCACCTTGTGTGAAGCCTCCATTTTTCTGTTTGTGCAAGCTTACGCATTGCCATGATGTGGAACAGATTTCAGTGGAGCGTCAACTAAGACAGACTAGGAAGAAAGGCCTGGTGATCTGAAAATCAGCCAATGAAAACCCTATAGATCACAATGGTCTGATAGGAAATAACCAATCATAGGGATGATGCAGTACTGAGTAAGATTTCTGTCCATTGTGCAAGGGGTTACCATGGTGAGAGGCCAATTCCACTGTAGCTAACAAGTCCGGGGTTGGGCCTGAGAATTTGTCTTTCTAACAAGTTCCCAAGTGATGTTGATCCTGCTGGCCCATGAATCACACTTTGGGAATCAACAGTTTAGAACAGCACTGCCAATAGAAATATGAGTCATATATGTAATTTTAAATTTGTATTATAATATGAGCCATATATATAATTTATACATTGTTTATCCATTTTATTATCATTTAGGTTATCAGTATATCCAAAATATTATCATTTCAACATGTAAGCAATATAAAATATATTAATGAGATGTCTTACATTCTTTTCTGTGTCTTAATTCTTCAAAATCTGGTATATAGTTTATACTTATAGCACAACTCAATTTTGACTACTCAAATTTTAAGGATTTAACAGCCACATGCAGCCAGGGGCCACCATACTGGACAGTGCTGGCTTAGAACAATTTCCAAAAATGATTGCATAAGACTGACTGGGTCCCCAAGAGTCATTCCTAGAACATGCCTAGACTATATTGTTATTTGTCATCAAGTCAACTCCAACTCATGGTGGTGAACCCATGTGTGTCAGAGTAAAACTGCTCCTTAGGGTTTCAATGGGCTGATGTTTTGGAAAGAGATCTCCAGAACTTTCTTCTGAGGCACCTGTGGGTAGACTTGAACTTTCAACCTTTTGGTTAGCAACAGAATGCATTAACTGTTGCACCACACAGGGACTCCTGCCTTCCCCAGTCACAGCTAATCCTCCAAGAGGCCCTGACTCAGGCTGCCCACCATTGCTTTTGACCCTGTAACCATAGCCAATCGGTCCAGAGTCAACGCATGATTCAAGCCTTGCCAAGCAGAGGCCTTTCCAAGTGTCTTGATTGTTATTTGATTTTTTAAAAAATCACATACAGTAAGTAAGCAAACGAGAGGTTGGGTCTTCCAAGGGTTGTGAGAGGCATGGGCATGCTGCAGCCATGTCTCATATCACATGCTAAAGGGAAGCAGACATCAGCAGGAGATGGGAAGCAGAGGAGCAGAGCGAAGAGAAATGAAAGACAGACAAGTCCTGGCAGTGTTCAAGTCCCAGGTCCCAGCTACTCTGGAGTCCAGTCTTGCACCCTTGTCCTTCCCACAGTGACATAGGAACCTCAGGATCCTTTCAATCTCTTTCTTTTCTGCCCAAGCTTGTTAAAGTCAGTGTTTTGTCATTTGCAACCAGGAGAGTCCTGACTAATACAAATGGGCCTTATAAGCATGCCGGGTACCTTTTCTTCTTGTGCTTTGCTACTATAACATGAGAGACAGATTGACAGTAACATCGACCTTTCTAGGGTTCTATTCTCTGCCCTGTTCTTTCACTGCCCCCACAGCTCAGGATAGCATTTAGAGGGGTATTTAGTTCCACTCGTGGTGGAGTTGTTTCAGTTTTTTGACCAGGTAAAACTTTTCTATCCATCCAACATTTATTTATTTAGAAAGCAAATCAAGTAGGATGCTCATTATCTATCTGTCTGTCTCACTGCCATCAAGTCGGATCCAACTCTTAGTGAGCCCTCTTTGGGTTTCTGAGGCAGTAGCACTATGGAAGTAGATTGCCCAGCCTTCCTTCCGAGGAGTGGCTGGTGGGTTTGAACTGCCAGCCTTCTGGTTAGCAATCAAGTGCCTTAGGCACTATGCTACCAGAGCTGTCCTTATTTGGAAGTACACCAATAATCAGAAAATAAACAATTAAAACTGAGCATTTGCTCTGGGCAGTTCATGGTCAGGCCTGAAAGCAGTGTAGTTCCAGGGAAAGAACAATAGTTGCACCTTAGATGGCCACACAAAAACTTTTAAGACCACCACTGTAGGATGTAGCACATTGTCTTTGTGGACTATGTCATACCAATTGACATAGTGTCTCCCAAGACTATGGTCCTGAGCCTCCATGTCCAGTGACTCATTTCCTCAAGGTGTTTGGTCATAGCTAAGAAGTTTTCATAACTTTGCCCCTGTATGCTCTACTACATTCATGGCTATATTTGCAGCACATATCTCTACATAGGTAGAGATATCCTCTGTTAAGCCTATATATAGTAGTGGATGTAGTCCCATTTGCCTCCCCACCTGTTTAGATTGAGTGCCTATCAATGTTTCCACTCATAGATTATACTTATTGCAGGATTGTGTATGTAATAGTATTCACCCTTGCTGCCTTTAACTCTTGTGCTCCTCCCTGTGTCTTCTGCCTTGATAACTTTGTGCTGACCTTCCTCTTATTGTATATTGCCTTTCCCTTCACCTAAGTTACTATATATCTACCCTATAGTTGATGATTTACCCTCCCTACCCCTTCCAGCCCAGGTAACTTTCAAAGAATGATTCTTCCCGTGTGTAAACGTTTTCTGGACTTTTTACAGTAGTGGCCTCATAAAATAATTGTCTTTTTGTGATTGACTAATTTCACTTAGTATAATGTCCTCTAGGTTCATCCATGTTATGAGGTGTTTCACAAATTCATCATTATTCTTCAACATTGTGTAGTATTCCACTGTGTGTTCGTTTATCCATTCATCTGCTGATGGGCACTTAAGTTGTTTCCATCTTTCTGCTATTGTGAATAATGTTGCAGTGAACACAGGTGTGGTGGTTTAGTTTGTGTGTCAACTTGGCTAGGCCTGGTTGAGTGGCTGGGTCAGCTGGATATAGTATTCCCCATGATGAGACTGGTAATCAACTCCATGATGGAATCTACTGTGAGCAGCTGAGTAGCCGCCTTTGCATATGTGGTCTGCTTCCTGTATATAAGAAACAGCTTTGGGAATGGTCTCCAGCTTATGGCAAGCTTGAACCCTGCATGTGGCCATGTCATTGTTCAGCAGCCTTCCATGCTCTGCCAACCTTGGGACTTTCAATAGACTTGAATTAATGGCCTGCTGTGTGGTTTGGTAACACCAGGACTGTGCCTTTTCACTTGTCAACCTTGGGCTTGTCAGTCTCAGCAGCCAGCAGCTGTTTGAGTGAAGAAAAGCCTCTAGCTCCAGGAACAGGAGGCAGAGCTGAACCCCAAGGTTCAGGGGCTTTCACCCAGCCCCTAGAGCCTGGCACTTTGACCTTGGATTTCTAGTCTCCTGAACTGTAAGAGAATAAACTCCTGTTTGTTAAGGGCATCCCATTTGTGGTATATATTTCTGTCAGAGTGGCACTAGGTAACCAGAACAGAATATGGTATTGAGAGAGTGGGGTGCTGCTCTGACAGATACCTAAAATGTGAAAACAGGAGTGGAGTGCGACTTTGACCTGAGACCCTGGCAGAGAGACCCTGGTATGCAGCATGAGAGATGGCAGAAGCAGAGCCATGAGACTGGCATGAGAGATGGCTGGACCAAAGTCGAGAGACCAGCATGAGAGACGGTAGTAGCAGAGCCCAGAGACTAGCAATAAACAGCAACAGACTTACCAGCCCACGGAGGAGAAAGCTGGGTGCCACTGGTGGAGTGGGTTGCCTTTGGGCATTAATTGGTAGAAGAGGCCGGCATGAGATGGAGTAGCAGGTTGGCCAGCCCATGGAGCAAGAAAGCTAATTGTCTTTTGGGCAGGAAGATTCCTGGCAGAGTGGGCTGCTCTCGGGCATTAACTGGCAGAAGCTGAGAGACCAAGGAAATGGGAAGTAGGGCTGCCTCAGCCTCAAAGGGTAGGACCATGAACTTTGGGGGTGGAACCATCACAGCCCTCTAGGTTTCAAAGAGCCAGACCTTCACCAACTTGGTTCTGGAGTGTGGGGCTGCTTGTTCATGTGAGCCAGTGGGATGGAGTCATAGCTGCTGCCCAAGAGTGTAGGGGTAGAGCTGCCATGCCCAAGAGGGAGAGAAATGGGCCCACCAGGCCAAGGGGGTGAGGTCGCCACTCAGGAACTAGGGGACTGGAGTCACCCACTGAAGAGATCTGTACAGATACTACTCACTGAAGATCTGTACAGGTGCCAAGTTGTTCTTCTTCAGTAGTGTTTTGCTTATCTGGGGTATCTTTCCTTTGTATATGAAGTTGGTAATTAATTTTTCCATCTCTTTAAAGAATGATGATGGAATCTGGATATGGATTGCATTATCTCTGTAGTATTTTGTAGAACTGTAGTTTTTACAATGTTGTCTTCCTATCCATGAGCATGGAATATTCTTCCCTTTATGTAGGTCTCAGTTTCTTATAGGAGTGTTTTATAGTTTACTTTGTACAGGTCTTTTGTATGTCTGGTTAGATTTGCTCCTAAGTACTTCATCTCTTGGGTGGCTATTAAAAACAGCCTGATTTCATGGAAAAATGTTTCTTCCTGCATTTTGGAGAAAGGAGTTTGCAGAGCAGGGAAGGAATTTTGTCAGGAAAGGGGCTTCTTTAGAAACTTAAGGGTAGGCTGGTGAGCGTCTTCTGCTGGGAACCAAATCTCCATGTCACAAAGACAAAGACTTTACATTAAATCCATTGGATAGAAAAAATATATATAATTTAAATCATAACATGTAAAAAATATTGGTATAGTGTGCTTAAGAAGAATATATATGGGGGGTTGCATGGTATGCTAAAATGTATAAAGTGTGTGTTATTTGCATAAAAATATAGTGTTTCTAGAAAATCAGTCATTGAAACCCCTACAGAGTACTCTTTTACTCTGAAACACATGGTGTTGCCATCGGTTGGAGTCAACTCAACGGCAACTGGATTTTGTTTATGTTTTACTATGTAGCAGGCACTTTTTGAAGAAGTGAGGACAGTAGTTAGTCATACTGCATGGAGCAAATCTGCTGCAAAACAATTCTTTAAGTTCTAAAACAAATGGCATTTTGATGACTAAGGTGTGTTTGACTCAAGCCACGCTCTTTCCAGTTGTCTCATAAACATGTGAAAACTCAAAAATGAAGAAAGAAAACAGAAGAATAGATGCATTTGAACTGTGGCGTTGGCAAAGAATACTGAATATACTATAGATTGCCAGAAGACAAATGTGTTTTAGGAGAAATACAACTGGAAGTGAGGATGGTGAGACTTTGATTGCTTATTTTGGAAACTCTGGCTTATGCAGGAAACCTTCAATGAAATGGACTGACACCATAACCAAAACAATGGCCTCAAACATATCAAAGATCATGATGATGGCACAGAATTAGGCAACATTTTACTCTGTTATATATAAGGTCACCATGAGTTGGAGCAGACTCAATGCCAAATAACAACAGGGGCAGAGTTGCGGAACAAATTTTTAAAAGTGTTCCTGTCATCATGGAGTTTACCTTCCAGTCATGGGAAAATAGACAATAAGCAGGTGTGCCTGATGGTATAAGTGTTGAGAAGGAAAACAGCTGGTAAGGAGGGTATGTGAAAGTCAACAGGAAAGACCTCTCTAAGATGACATATGAGCTTAGACTTAAAGGAAGTGAAAAGGCAGATGTACAGGAATTGGAGCAGGGGCAGACTTCAGGTATAGGAAGCAGCAAATGCACACATTGCAGCAGGAATGTGCCAAGCACGTCAGGGCAGAGAGGAGGGAGCCAGGGAAGAGTACAAGGTGATGAAGTCATGTCTTGGCACGCATTGGTGACTTTGCTTCTCATTCTGCATGAATGGGGAGAATCACCAGAAGGTTTTAAGCACAGAAGTGATATGACATGTTTTCAAAGGACCACTCTGGTTCTGTTGAAAGCAAATTGTTGGCTGCAAAGACTCAAAGCAGGGAGATTGTTTAGGAAGCCAGTGCAAGGAAGCATGGTAACCTGACCCTAGCACTCACAGGGGAGGTAGTGGGAATTGGTTGGATTTGACAGATGTTTGTAAGGAAGGAGTGACAGCAATGTTGCTAATGAACTAGGGATGTGAGAAGATAAAAGGGTTCAAGATGATGCCCAGGCTCTGCCTTGACAACAAAAAGGACAGAGCTATTTACTACAAAAGGGAGATTCAGGAGAAGCAGGGAGGTGGGGGAAAGTGTAGGGGAGGAATCAAGATTTAGTTTTGGATAAGTTACAACTGACATTACATTTAAGACATTTAACGGGTGATGTTATACAGGTAGTTGATTTACAAATCTAGAGAGTTCCTGGCCAAAGAGGCAAATTTGGAAGTCATTCATGTACAATATTAAAAGACAGAATTAAAAGACGTAAGGACAGACACCACCACCTAGAACAATTGTTCTCAATGAGACAGTGCTGTACCCCAGGGAGCATGTTGGAAATTTGTGGGAGCATTTTCAAATGTTGCCATGATTGGAGGTATTTAATAGGTGGAAGGACAGGAAATCTAGATGTCCTGCAATGCATGTGACAATTTTGCACAAAGAACTGTCCCACATCCTGCATATCCCCCCATATTCTGCAGACATTCACATAGGTGGAACACCTTTTTATTATCTGAGCCTAAAGTCTCCCTTCATTTTTACGTATAAAACAATGTTTCTTGCACAGTTTTAATATGCACTTGTTGTTGTTGTTTTGTGCTGTCGAGTCAGACCCAACTCATAGCGACCCCTCCTTGGGTTTCCGAGGCAGTATCACTATGGAAGTAGATTGCCCCATCTTCCTTCCGAGGAGTCGCTGGTGGGTTTGAACGGCCAGCCTTCTGGTTAGCAGTCAAGTGTCTTAGCCACTATGCTACCAGAGCTCTAGACATTCTAAAAACACAAATATCAAAATAAAACAAGACTTTTTTTCAATATTTTTTCCAGACTTTAACAAGAGTATTCACCATTATTAAACAATCATGTCACTCACTTAGCAGCATCCTTCACAGATCTCAGTCATCAACATGAAACCCTGCAGCAGTTTGTGTGTGGCTGTCACATTCATGGTGCTCTAAGGAGCATCTCAGGCCTTTTAGTGCAGTTATGCACGTGTATTTATATATGGAAATGGGACTGTTTAATTATAAACTATTCTCCCTTCATATTATAATATAGGCCAGTATATTGATTTTTTTTCTTATTTTTTTTTTTAAATTGTGATTTGGGTCAAAGTTTACATAGCGAATTGGTTTGGCATTCAACAATTTATACACATTTTGATTCATGACATTGATTGTAATCCCCACAACACAACAGCACTATTCTGACTTCTCCCTGTGTTAACCATTTCTGTTCATCCTTCTTTCCTTCTAAGTTTTATCCCTGGGCAAATGCTGCCCTTTAGATCTTGTATGGTTGGTTGTTCTAAGGAATGCATACCTCCCTGGTGTTATTGTTCACCTTATAGGCATATCTATTGTTTGGTGGAAAGTTGAGTCATGGGAGTGAATGTAGTTATAGGCCTGAAGGGTGTCTAAGGGCCACAGTCTCAGGGGTTCCACCAGTCTCTATCAGACCAGTAAGCCTAGTCTTTTCTTTATGATTTTGAATTTTGTTCCACAATTTCTCCCACTCTATCCAGGATCTCCTTTTGTGATCTGTCTTAGTTCTCTAATGCTTCTATAACATAAATACCACAAGTGGATGGCTTCAACAAACAGGACTTTATTATTTTATAATAATACTTTAGGAGGATAGGAGTGCCAGTTCTAAGAGCTAAGTATATAGGCCACTTGACCTTGGGCTTCAGCTTTCTTTTGTTCCAGGAGCAAAAGGAGCTGAAGTCTTCTGACTCACCCAGCTACCAGCTGCTGAAGCTGGTGAACCCAAGATCAGCAGGTGAAATGGCACAATCCCAAAATCAGCAGGCAACACAGTAGGCTTCTGGTTCAAGTCTAGGAACTGGAGATAAACACTCAACTAGACACAGGATCCAAACATACCAATAGCTAGAGTACTTCCCCAAAGGTTTTCCATATATACTGGAAGCAGGCCATACCACGAAGGTAACTCCCCTACAGCTACTCAGCTGCCTATAGCAGATTATACCATGGAGGTGGTTACGAACTCATCATGGGGAAAAACTACATCCAGCTGCCAATCTACTCAAAACCACTGCTCAGCCAAGTTAGCCAAGTTGACACACAACCTTAACTACCACGTGATCCCTTTCAGAGTGGTTAGCAGTGGTAGCCAGGCACCATCTCATTCTTCTTGTCTCAGAGTCATGAAAACTGGAATTTGCATGGCTCATTAGTCCTTTGGATTAATTGTTTCCATGCATCTTTGATTTTCTTCACTCTTCTTTGCTCAGATAAGAAGAGACCAATAGTTGCACCTTAGATGGCTGCTCACAAGCTTTTAAGATCCCAGTTGCTACTCACCAAAGGAGGATGTAGAACATTTGTCTTTGTGGATTATGTTATACCACATAACAATTTACCTTGATGTCCCTTTTTATGACACTATGGTCCTAAGCCCCCAGGCCCAGCATCTCCTTCCTTCAAAGTGTTTGATCATGACAAGAAGTTATGAAAACTTTGCCCCTGTATGCACTACTATATTTACGGATATATTTTGAGTGTAAATCCATTTGCGTTCCCACTTCTGTACAGACTGCATGTCTATATTTATCCCCTCATGTTGTTGTTGTTGTTATTTGCCATCAAGTCGGCCCCGACTCATAGCGACCCCTCCTTGGGTTTCTGAGGCAGTATCATTACGGAAGTAGGATTGCCCAACCTTCCTTCCAAGGAGTGGCTGGTGGGTTTGAACCGTCAGCCTTCTGGTTAGCAGTCAAGTGCCTTAGGCACTATGCTACCAGAGCTCCTAGTGTTATTATCGTTATTGTAAGATTGTGCATACAATAGTATTTACTTCAGTGGCCTTTAACTCTTTGCTCCTCCCAGTGTCTTTCTTTGCCTTGATCATTCTGAGTATTTTTAAATTATGTGTTGTTTTTCTTGCTATCTGCTGTCAAGTCTGCCCCTGACTCATGGCAACCCCACACACAGTGGAACAAAATGCTGCCCAGTCCTGTGCCATCCCCATGATCAGTTGCAGATGAAACCATTGTGATCCATAAGGTTTTCATTGGCTTATTTTTGGAAGTAGATCACCAGGCCTTTCTTTCTATTCCATTTTACTCTTAAAGAAGTTGTACTGAAACCTGTTCAGCAACATAGCAACACATAAGCCTCCACTGACAGAAGAATGGTAGTTGTTCATGAGGTGTTATTAGTTAGGACTCAAACCCAGGTCTCCTGCATGAAAAGAATTCTACCACTGGATTAATACTGACTCCCTAAATTATGGGTAAGTAGGTTATACTCTGGTGGCACAGTGCCTAAGGCATTCGACTGCTAACCAGAAGGCTGGTGGTTCAAACCCACCAGCCACTCCTCGGAAGGAAGATGGGGCAATCTACTTCTGTAGTGATACTGCCTCAGAAACCCAAGGGGGGGGGGTCGCTATGAGTCAAATTGACTCGACAGCAGTGAGTTTGGGGTTAGTTTTTTTTTTTTTTTTGGTAGGTTATACTGCCTCTGAATTTCTCCTTAGGGCAGTAAAGGAGGCATCAGGTAATATATAGTACAAACCACTGACCCAGAGAATGAGTGTAGCTAGAAAAGAAATGAAGACCTATGACTGAGCCCCAGGCCTAGCCAGTGTTAGAAACTGAGGAGATGGGGAGGAATAAGAAGAGGAGACTGCAAGGATGCTGCCAGTGAGAGAGAAGAAAAACAGAGAAGAAATCATTCCCAGAGGAAGGAGAAAGTAACCAACAGTGCTATGTTGCTAAAGTAAGATGAGCATGGAAAATTGATGACTGGATTTCAGAGATGTGAAGATCACTAGTGAACCTGACCACCACACAGTGGACTGTTGGGGCAAAGCTCTGACAGGAGTGTCCCCATAATTCCAAGCCAATTCAAAAATCAAACCTGCTGCCATTGAGTCAATTTTGACTCATAGTTACCCCATTAGTGTCAAAGGAGAACTGTACTCTATAGGGTTTTCTCCCTTTCTATTCTTGTAAAACTATATGCAATACAACTTTTGCCAATTAAACATTTTTAGGTGTATAATTTAGTGATTATCAATTACATTAATCATGTAGTGCAATCATAACCCATAATTATTGCCAAATTTCTTATCACCAGAAACATAAACTCACTCCTTCCCAAATGGTGACTCCTTCTTAGCCCCTTCCTTCTGCCTCTGGCAAGCACTGTGGTCTTTGCCTATTATTGTTATTTCATGTAAGTGAGATCATATAATATCTGTCATTTTTCGACTGACTTATTTCAATCAGCATAATGTTTTCAAGGTTCATCCATGTTGTAGCATGTCTCAGGACTTCATTTCTGATTACTATTCCACTGTATGTATAGACCACATTTTGTTCATCCATTGACAGAGATTGGATTGTTTCTCTATAGGGTTTTCAATGGCTGATTTTTCAGAAGTAGATCACCAGGTCTATCTTCCAAAGTGCTTCTGGGTGAACTCAAACCTCCAACCTTTCAGTAACTGAGTACTTTAGCCATTTGCACCTCCCAGGGACTCTGAATCCAAGGCTGAGGACTGGATTTGTTAAATATTCATCAGATTTTCTTTTTCTACTCTGAAGTATCTCTTCTACAGCCCCCTTTTTCCATTTCTTTAGGTCGAGGTATGCTTGTTCTTAAGTCCTATTGGAAGCCTCCTTTTCTTCCTCAGAAAGCCACTAGATTTGCTTACTGCTCTCTTCAGTCTTCCCAACCCTGGCACCATATGATGGCCCAACCACCCTAACCTGTATGTTTTGATCCATACCTTGCTCAGCCGGGACTCAAAAGCCAGAGAGGTTGAAGATTTAGAACTCTTCATGCAGGAAGCAGATGCTGGGAGGGGCCGTACACGGTCAGTTCCATGGCTCCCAGCTTTGACAAGTGGGCTCCAGGGTTTGGCTGAACTCCGCATATTTACTCCAGGGGATCTATCTTTCTACAGAAGATCAGAAAAGAAAAATATGTTATTATAAATTGAAACTGCTGAGTGGCATCATCATACAACTTTGTCCTATACACCACACTCACCATTGCTACTACAGAAAATTCCAAAACCAAAACCAAAACCTTACTCACTGCCGTCAAGTCGGATCCAACTCATAGTGACACCTCCTTGGGTTTCCAAGGTGGTATCTCTACAGAAGTAGATTGTCCAATCTTCCTTCCGAGGAATGGCTGGTGGGTTTGAACTGCCAGTCTTCTTTTTTAGCAGTCACATGCCTTAGGCACTATGCTACCAGAGCTCCCATTACACAGAATTAGGTCGTATGAGTTGACTGGAAATAGAATGTTTTATTCCTAAAATGATACTTTTGTATAAAGGTCAACTTTTACAATTCTGTAACAAGTTTTTATTGAGCTATTGAAACACATATGCAATGTTATTGTTGTTCCAACATGATTTTTCACTAAAATGATCGCTACTTCTTTGGTCAGGAACATCTAACCCAACAGTATACTTGTTTTTGTTTTAGCTGCCATTGAATTGACCCCTACTTAAGGTGACCCATGTACAATGGAAAGAAGCATTGCCTGGTACTGTATCATCCCCATGATCAGTTGCAGACTGGATCACTCTGCTTGCTGATTTTTCAGCCCGTTCTCCCTAGTCTGTCTTAGTTTGGTAGCTCTGCTTAAACCTATCAAACATGGTATCAACATCCAAATTTCTACTTACAGAGGGTAAGGTGAAAATTCTACCACTGAGCCACCATTGCCGTCAGCATTACACTAGCCCATACAAAACAGGTCAGCTTGATTCAGGTATGATATGTCCATAGGCCTTGCAGCTTTAGTGATGACAACAGAACAAGCTATCTAATGTTTAACCCTTCAAAACGGAAATATTTTCTGCTTTTAATTTTTTGTTGAAACCATGTGTTTTCAGTAATGGAAGACATTTTGAATTAAATGGAAAAAAATTTTTGTTGAAGTTATATGGATTTTGATACAATTAGTGGGACATATCGTCCCAAGGGGGTCTCTGGTGTTGGGGTCGGGTGATGGGGCAGATTTCTTCAGATTCACACAATTATCTAGGCTCCCACCAGATTGCAGTATACACTAAAAGTGGGATAGGGCTTCCTGCTAAACCCTAGAGACAGAAAACGTACTCCTACGTACCCCTACAAGTCACAAAAGGGTTAAATACACATGAATAAATTATTTGCAAACTAGATTTCATGGAATCACAAACATTATTATTTTTTCTTCTTAGACAAAAATGGTATTTTAAAATTAATAAAGCATATTTTATTTGGTCAAGGAGTTCTGGTGGTGCAGTAGTTAAAGCATTCAGCTGCTAAAGAAAAGGTTGGCGATTCGAACTCACCAGCTGCTCCACAGAAGAAAGATGAAGCAGTTCGCTTCCATAGAGATTTACAGCCTTGGAAATCCTATGGGGCAGTTCTACTCTGTCCTGTAGAGTTGCTGTGAGTTGGAATTAACTCTATGGCTACAGGTTTTGGGTATTTTATTTGGTAAGACCTAACATTATAGGGCAAGGATACTATTCTAACTAAAGTTTTTTTTTAATGGAAAAACATTGCTTAAAGTAGCAGCATACAGCTGAAGATCTAAGGGAAAAGGTCAGCATACAAACACAAGGAAGGCATCCCAGCCTGAGTCTTGCTTTGGCACTGTCAACCCTGAGGTAGGTGCAATCCCTTGAAATCCCTTAACTGTTCTAAGCTTCCATTTCTTCCAACAGTTATATAATGGGACCTCTAAGACCTCATCTCTACCACCCATCTGTCAGCTTGTTGGACTGTGGTGGCTTGCAGGTTGCTATGATGCTGGAAGCTATGCCACCAGTATTTCAAATACCAGCAAGGTCACCTATGGTAGACAGGTTTCAGCAAAGCTTCCAGAGTAAGACATACTAGGAAGAAAGGCCTGGCAATCTACTTCTGAAAATCAGCCAATGAAAACTTTATGGATGATAACAAAATACGGTCCAGTATAGTGCTAGAAGATGAGCCCTCTAGGTTGGAAAAACAAAAACAAAACCAAACTCACTGCCGTGGAGTTGGATCCAACTCATAGATTCTCCAGTTGTCCTTCCAAGGAGTGGCTGGTGGGTTTGAACTGCCAGCCTTCTGGTTAGCTGTCAAATGTCTTAGGCATTACGCCACCAGAGCTCCCCAGTGGCTGCAATAATGGACTCAAGAATACCAACGATCATGAAGATGCCACAGGACCAGGCAAGGCTTCTTTTTGTTGTACATGGGGTCACCAAGAGTTAGAGCCAACTCTACAGCAACTAACAACAACGAGATCTCATTCAGCTCTAGCACTGACTCTGTGTGTCCCTGTGGGCTGTAATTGTCAAGGGTGTGACACAGAATACTGAAACCACAGGTAATACTTCATTCTTTCAAAGAAACAAACAAAAAATGCACTTAAACAAATGGCAACTAACTTCAGTGATCACACTAGAGGGCAGTCACTGCCCCTGGGGATCACAGCTAAATTAGGTGCTAAATGTCTCTACTCACCTCCCCTGGACCTCCACCCCCTCAATGCTTCAATAGAAAACCAACAGATGGCTTCTCCCAAGCCTGATTCAGCCTGAGTCTTCCTTCTGTAAGCATCTCCTTTTTCTGGTCAGGGCAGATGACTTCAACTGACAGGGTCTCTCAGCAAGCAGAATAAGTTCCTATTCCTATTTAAACCAAGTATTATCTGGCTACATATTGTGTGACGTGTTGCCTGGAATCTACCTGGAGCTTACCCTACAGCATTGCATTTGTGGCAGCTATGTGAATGTGTCTCCATATGTTTTAAAAGATTTTGTCTACAGTGTTTCTGAGAAAAATTACTCATGATCTTAGTTATATGATCAGTTCAGAACTTAACTTGGTTCCAGGTATCATGATTTTTTTTTTTTTTTTAATTCTGTATATAAAAAAACCAAGTTGTTTCTCATTTATTTTATTGATGTTTAGCATCATTATTTTTTTTCTTTCTCAGCCCACATTTTTGATGCCAGCTTTCATAGCAACAATGGTGCAACTCCTAGGTTAAAACCTATAAAGTGACTAATTTTTTTAGGACTTGTAACATAAAATGAACTAAGACAGCATGAATGAGTCTTGAAAAGAATTATTAGTGAATTTCACCAATTACTACATGTCAGTCTGACTCATAGAGATGACTTAAATGAAATATGTATTTAATCAAGGAACCCTTTTATGTTGTGATTATAAAAACCAGTTGCCATGGAGTCAATTCTGACTCACAGTGACCCCATGTGTGTCAGGGTAGAACTGTGCTCCATAAAGTTTTCAATGGCTTGTTTTCCCCCACCCCCCAGTGGTATATTGTCAGGTCTTTCTTCCGAGGAACCTCTGGGTGGACTTGAAACATCAACTTTTCAGTTAGCAACTGAACACATTAACTGTTTGTACTACCCAGGGACTCTGTTGTGATTATAACTATTTAGAAATGACTATTATAAGGTTGGGAGCTCTGGTAGCATAGTGGCTAAGACACTTGCCTGCTAACCAGACGGCTGGCGGTTCAAACCCACCAGCCACTCCTCGGAAGGAAGGTTGGGCAATCCTACTTCCGTAGTGATACTGCCTCGGAAACCCAAGGAGGGGTCGCTATGAGTTGGGGCCGACTCGACGGCACATAACAACAACAACAACATTATAAGGTTTAATTTGTGAAAATACAAGGTGATTCTGAAACATCTCTATATTTTACAATATCTGCCCAGGTCAGTCTTTCATTTACTCCCCAAAGAAAAGCAGCAGGAACAGTCTGGAAATTTTCCTTGCCATCTCCCCCCCACTCCACCCCCTGCCATGTTTCAGGAGTTTAAGTCCTTGGTATAAAAGCTATCTCAGTCAAAATTTAAAGACCCAAGCTGCTCTCTTAATCTCTGGCAACAAATCAGATGGTCTTCTGGGCAGTGCATCTGAAAGTGTTCAACCACCTTTCAAAAACTGAAGATCTGCTCACTCTGAGGTCAGCTTTTCTGAGTCACTTCATTTGTACCGTCATACCTCTTCTGCTTTCTCATCACCTTTTGAACCCCATCAGGTGATTCCCAAATGAATCTTCCCAGACAATTGTTGTCACCTGGACCCCCTCTTATGCTGTTCTTGCTCCATTTATTCTTTACTCTCATCATTGTTTTTCCTGGACTAAGCTTTCCACTTTGTAGGCAGGTTCTTCCCTTCAAATCCTATCTTCTTGA
Organism: Orycteropus afer afer; assembly: GCF_000298275.1. Classification (NCBI taxonomy): domain Eukaryota; kingdom Metazoa; phylum Chordata; class Mammalia; order Tubulidentata; family Orycteropodidae; genus Orycteropus; species Orycteropus afer. The sequence continues at coordinate 647,771 of NW_006921726.1, read as the reverse complement.
AAATTGAAATAATTAATGACCTACTCACATTAACCAGGAGCTCTGGTGGTGCAGTGCCTAAGGCATTTGACTGCTAACCAGAAGGCTGGTGGTTCAAACCCACCAGCCACTCCTCAGAAGGAAGATAGGGCAATCTACTTCTGTAGTGATATCGCCTCAGAAATCCAAGGAGGGGTTGCTATGAGTCAGATCCAACACGATGGCAGTGACTTTGGTTTAGTTTTTTTTTTTTTTTTTCCACGTTAACCAGGAAGAGAACCCCACTGGTAGGGAAAGTGCCCAGATGGGATTTCCCAGAGTGGTCCTATCCCACATTCCAGGCAGATGGTTTGTGCAAGATCAACCACAGGTATGAGAAATGAATGAGAACCAGTGTGTAAGGAAAGCAGAGCTGCTCCTTTGCTTCACACTTAACAGCCTTGCTCCCAGCTTACACCAGACTCCATGTCTTAGGACATTACTGAACATTGCATCCACCCTCCACTCCAGCTTGGACCTACTCCTCTTAGCATGTCCCAAATCTTCTGAAGGATGCTCCCTCTCCCTTGCTCTCCAGCAGAGTGTCCTGTCCACTCTCAGGCCATGAACTAATGTTTTATTTCTACCTTAACTCATCTGGCATAGAACTAGAGAGGCTCCGCCTTGGGGCTGTCCACCCACAGGGTGTGGCCTGTTTGACCTGGCTCTCTGTCCACCTACAAGAAGATCTCTTGCTGAAGGGGAGCAGGTGCCTTTCTCCAGACTTTCATCCAGTTCACGTCTAGCCTCCTCTTCTACCTTCTCGTTCTTCACCAACTCAACCTGATTCTCTAACACAGGGAACCAATTAATTACATGAATACTCTAGTGATGTGAGAACAGTTCCATAATTCCACACTGAGCTTGTGAAGACATTGCTAAATGCCTCACATGGATGTCTCATTGCATCCTCACTATGATCTTAGGAGCTAAGTGCCCCCCCCCCATTTTATAGAGAGGGAAACCTCAGCTGGCTCAGGAAGGTCAAACAACTTGTTCAAATCACAGTTTAGATCAAGCCAGGATTCAAACCCAGTCTTAATTAGCTCTAAAACTTCTGCTCCTAAAGACCAGGCATGCATCAGCTTCACAGAATAACCTCTACCCTCTGTGAGAAAGCAAGAGGGCTCTTGAATCAAGTGCACCTGGCCCAAATCCAGTTTAACTATTTACTATGTGAACTTGGGCATGCTTTTTAAACACTGTAATTCTCAAAATCTTCATCAAATAAAATGGAGTAATGAATGCTTACTTCACATAATAATGAAGGTTCAACAGGAACATATTTTATCAAGTGCCCAGCACACAGAAGGCACAGAACAAATATTAGCTGCCTTTCCAACAAAAATTGTGTTAAATTGTGCTCAGCTTTATGAAGTTAATGATATATAATAATAGATCAATTAAATAGACACTCAGTGGCAGGAACCAGACAAACATTACAGATTTACAGAAAGCACTTTTAAAAAAAATATTTATTGTGATGTGGGTGCAAATTAACAGAGCACATTTGCATTACTCTCAACAGTTCATGCACATTTGATTTCCTGGGCCTCGATTACCATCCCCAACCATAAAAACTTTCTCTTCCCTTCTCTTACCTGTGACTACCCCTTCCCTGTGCCCTTTTCATCTATGCATTCCTGTCTGTCCAGCTTTCCTTCTCTGTGAATGCTGCCCTTCTGGTGTCTCATGGCTGATTATTTAAGGGGTGCATCTCCCTGGGGTAGGTATTCTGCTTATAGGTTTTTCTACTGTTGGGCTGACAGCCAATCCCCAGAAGTAAGTCCATTTCCAGGCCTGAAGGATAACTCGGGGCCATAGTCTCAGGGGTTTCTTCAGTCTCTATCTAACCAGTAATTCTGGTCATTTTTGTGTTTTTGAATTTTATTCCACATTTTTCCTCCCACTCTATCCAGGATCTCCAATTTTGATCCCTTGCCAAGTAGTTGGCATTGGTAACTGGGCACCATCTAGTTCTTCTTGTCTCAGGATGATGAAGGCTGAGGTCCTTGTGGTCCACCATATATTTGGACTAATTTCCAAATGACTTTGATTTTCTTCCCTCTTCTTTGCTCCAGACGAAAGGAGACCAATAGTTGCATCTTAGATGGCCTCTTGAAAGCTTTTAAGACCCCAGGTGCTACTCACCAAAATAGGATGTTGAATAAGACTTTTATGCTCTATGTTGTGCCAATTGGGCATGAGGTCCCCAAGACTATGGTCCCGAGTCTGCAGACCCAGTGATTCTCTCCCTCAAGGTGTTTAGTTTTCCCTCAGAAGTTACTCCAACTTTGTCTTCTGTTACTTCTGTAATGTATGTGGATAATTTTGTAGCACAAGTACTCAGCTGGCTCAGGCAGGCTGAACAACTTGTTCAAATCACAGTTTAGACCAAGCCAGGATTCAAACCCAGTCTTAATTAGCTCTAAAACCTCTGCTCTTAAAGACCATATGTAAGACTAGCTTCAGCCAAATCTATCCATGGACTTGGGTATATTCCTGTTGCTTACCTCCACCTGATAGTCTCACCTGTCTATTCATTTACTCACAGCCTATTCTTTGCTACCACTGGGAATGCAGTATTGTGCATGTAAAAGTATTTGTCTCTGTTGTCCATATCTTTTGTGCACATTTCTGTGTCCTCCATTTCCCCCGTGTCACCACACTAGTCACAGACTCTTTCCATACCACCCCTCCCCTCACCCAAATCAATATGTGACACCCCCCCGCCATGTAGTCCAAAATTTTTCCTCCCCTTCCCTCCCATCCCTGCTAATCAACAAAGTGAATTTCCTTCCCTTCGTAAACATTTCCTTGACTTTTTACAGTAATTGACTTAAACAATATTTGTCCTTCTGTGATTGACTTATTTCACTCAGCATAATGTCCTTCAAATTCATCAATGTTTTGAGGTGATTCATGGATTATTCATTATTCTTTAATGTTACATAGTATTCCATTGTGTGAATGTACCATAGTTTGGTTATCCATTTATCTGTTGATGGACATTTAGATTGTTTCCATCTCTTTGTGAATTGTGCTGTGATGAACATGAGTGTAATATGTCTATTCATGTCCTGGCTCTCACCTATTTAAGGTATGTTCCTAGTCATGGAATTGCTGGATCAAATGGTATTTCTATTTTCAATTTTTTTAAGGAAATGCCATACCATTTTCCACAGTGGCTGTTCCATTTTACAGTCCCACCAGCAGTGTATGAGA
>NW_006921726.1:642403-644228 GCF_000298275.1 Orycteropus afer afer | reverse complement strand
AGTCACCTCTTCCCTGTGTCCATCCTTCCATGCACCCCTGCCCCCTGAGCTGTCTCCCTGTGCATAAGCAGCCCTTTCTTCCATGATTTTTCTCTTCAAGGAGTGTATTTACCTCAGGTAAATGTTCAACTCCTATGCCTGTCTTTTGCTTGGCTGGAAGCCATAGGTGTGTGTACAATTCTAGACCTGCAGGGCAGCTAGGGGCCATAGTCTCAGTGGTTCCACCAGGCTCTATCAGACCAGCAAACCTGGTGCCCCCCTTTTTTTTCCAAATACTTTTGAGTTTTGTTCCACATTGTTCTCCCTCACTATCCAGAGACTCCTACATAGATCCCCCTCCAACTGGTTGACATTGGTAGCCGGACACCATCTAGTTCTTCTGGTCTCATACTCATAGAGACTGCGGGACGCATAGTGTACCAGTTGCTAGGACTAATTCTTTCCATGAATCTTTGATTTTCTTCATTCTTCTTTGCGCTGGATGAGGAGAGACCCATCATTGCATCTAGATGGCCTCTTGCAGGCTTTTAAGATCCCAGTTGCTACTCACCAAAGTAGGAGGTGGAACAATGTTTTGTGTAGTATGTTATGTCAATTGAGCTTGATGTCCCCTGCTACTATGGTCTTGAGCCCACAAGTTCAGCTACTCAGTCCCTTTGGGTAGCTGGCTGTGGCCAAGAAGTGACTACAACCTTGTCCTTTGTCAGCTCTACTATACCCCTGGAAATTCAGATCACACAAATACACTTATAGGACCATTATCTGCCAACCCTATACATGGTCTTGAGTACACTCCCCACTTCATAGACATACCTAATAGTTCAGCCTGTCCCCCATCTATCTGCCCATATACCCATGTTTGCCTTCACTGACAATGCAGTACTGTATGTGCAAAAGGGCTCATCTTTGTTGTCTGTACCTCCCACGTACCTCTCTGTGTCTTCCTCAATGCCACCATATTGCTCACTCACATTTGGTACATTGCCCTTCTTTTCACCCAAATCAATAGTTATCTCTACCTATCTAACAGTGTTCCCTCCCCTCTCCTGCCATCCCTGGTAACCAACAAAGAAAATTTCCTTCCATATGTAAAACTTTCCTTGATTTTTACAATAACAGACTAATACAATATTTGTCCTTATGTGATTGACTTATTTCACTCAGCGTAATGTCCTCCAAGTTCATCCAAGTTGTGCAGTGTTTTACAGATTTGGGGTTATTCTTTAGGGTTTCATAGTATTCCATTGTGTATATGTACCAAAATTTGGTTATCCATTCTTCAGTTGATGGACATCTAGGTTGTTTCCATCTTTTGGTTAATTGTAAATAGTGCTGTGATGAACATTGGTGTGTATATATCTGTTCTTTTTATGGCTCTCACTTCTTTAGGATATATACCTAGTAATGGAATGGCTGGATCAAATGGTATTTCTATTTGCAACTTTTTAAGGAGTCAGCATACTGCTTTCCACAGTGGTTGTACCATTTCACAGTCCCACCAGCAGTGTATGAGAGTCCCAATCTCTCCACATGCTCGCCAGCATTTCTTATTTTGTGTCGTATAGAAGTTTGCTACTAGTGCTGGAGCAAGATGGTATCTCATTGTTGTTTTGATTTGCATCTCTCTAATGGCTAGTGATCATGAGCATTTTTTCATATGTTTGTTGACCTCCTGAATATCCTCCTTGGTGAAGTGTCTATTCATGTCTTCTGCCCATTTTTTAATTGGATTATTTGTCTTTTTGTAATTGAGGTGTTGGAGTTTTCTATAAATTTGAGAGATAAGTCCCTTGTCAGATATGTCATTGCCAAATATTTTTTCCCA
>NW_006921726.1:606110-623482 GCF_000298275.1 Orycteropus afer afer | reverse complement strand
TAGATATTTAAACACCATATGGGGGCTTAAAGTAAAAAACAAAATTTAATAAGATAAAGCATACAGATTTTAAAGTATAAGAACTTAGTATCTTAAATCCATATCTTAAAACAATCAAGACACCAGTGAATCATATTTTGCTGAGTATCACATGTATTTTGATTTCAAATTTAACATCTCAAAACTAGATAGAAAAATTATTATAAAAGCTGTCTCCTGGAACTGTTATTGGCATGGATTTAATTTGATTTCTTATCTGATGATTAAACAACTGCAGTTGAAACATAACTATTGTTAAAAGATGTCCTTTTGAAGACAGTGGATGATTGTGCTCTCTGATCTAGAACAGCCCATTCTATCTTGCAACTCTCTTGAATTCCTTACCATTTAGAAGTCCTGTAACTACACAGTATTTTCCCTGTTTTTGGTTTGTAGTTGTCCGCACTTGCCACTTGATGTCTCTGGTTCCCTGTTTACAATCTTGTAAGCTTATTTTACTTTGGATATGTCCATAGCTGTTGTTTTTTGCTATTTTTGGTTTTCTGTTCAAACGACTCCCTTTAGTATCTCTTGTAAAGTTGGTCTGGTTTTAACAAATTCCCTTAGTTTCTCCTAATTTCACCATCATATTTTGAGGGACAGTTTTGCCGGGTATATAATTCTTGGTTGAAAATTTTTCTCTTTCAGGGTTTTATATATATATCGTCCCATTGCCTTCTCCCTTGAATGGTTTCTGATGAGAAATTAGAGTTTATTCTTACTTGTTGTCCTTTGTAAGTAACTTTTTGTTTTTCCTGTGCAGCTCAGGATTTTTCTTTGTCTTTGGTTTTGATGAGTTGGATGACGATATGTCTTGGTGATTTTCTTTTGGGGTCTAACCTGTTTGGGGTTCAGTGGACTTCCTTAATGGATATATTCTCATCTTTCATCATATCAGAGAAGTTTCTCCTCCAACAAATCTTGGACAATTTTCTCAGTGGTTCTATTTTTCTCTTTCTGTTCTGGAATTCCAATGACACGTAGGTTATTCATTTTGATGGTATCCCACATGAATCTTAGGCTATCTTCATTTTGTTTTGATCATTTTTTCTGACTGATCCCGTTCCAAAAAAATATTCAGGTGTTTGTCTTCAATTTCATTAATTCTTCCATTGCATCAATTCTTCAATCTCATTAAGATTGAAGTTCTTCAACTCATTAAGTCTTCCATTGCATCAATTCTCCTCCTTTGCCCTTCCAATGTGTTATCTATTTCTGACAGTTTAGTATTAATCTTCTGGATTTCTATCTGTAGATTTAGAATCATTTCTAATTTTTCATTTATTTTGTCATTTTGTTCTTGTATTTTCTTCCAAAATTCTTCTAAGGTTTTTTCTGTGTTTTCTTTGGTCTGTCTCTCAATCCTTTGAAGATACCTAAATATAATTCTTTTGAATTCCTTGTCAGAGAGTTCCAATGCTGCTTCTTCCTCAGGGATGTGTTCTGGATCTGTATCCTGTTCCCTTGTTTCTACCACTTTATCTTGCTTCTTTGTGTGGACTGTGATGGTCTGTTGTCTCTGAGACATCGTGGCATTGTTGTATTTAGATCTCTGTTAACTATTTGTGAGGAGCAGCCAAGGGTGTGTCAGGCTGTTCTTGGTGGCTGTTTATCATAGGCCTGTTGGTGGAGAAGGAAGTGGTGGCTCTCAGTAAGTGAAGCTGCAGGAGGTATGAGTGTAGTTGTGTCCTATGGGGATTGTTTCTGTCTTCCACTCAGTTAGACAAAAATAACAATTGAATAACCATCAAAAAAGTAAAAGCAAATGGACAAAAAAGTACACCATGGAATAATAACTAAAGAAAGGGAAAAAGAAAAGAAAACAAAAAATCCCAGGAGTATCTGGGGAGAGGGCAGAAAGAGAAAAAAGGTAAAAAAGAGAATAATGAAGAAAAAAATGGGAAAAATGGAAAAAGAGAAACAAGGAATGGGGTTAGCCATGAGAAAGAAAAAAGAAGAAAAAAAAAAAAAATGCAACCAGGTACAGGACAAAGAAAAGAGCTGAAAACTAGAACCTGGGAGGGGAAGAATTAAATAGTAAAAGGGATAAAAAGGAATAATAATAATAATAGTTTTAAAACAGACAAAACCTAACAAACTAAAAAACAGAAAAAGAAAAAAAAAAAAAAACCTGGGGGCAGGCAAGGCAGGGCACCCAGGCTCTGTCCAAGCACACAGACTGGGATGGAGTTCCTACGGGCCCAGAAGGTGGGTGGGAGTGAGGGATGGCTGCACCTCCATTCACCAAGAGGGTGTGGGGTATAAGATTAACCAGGGGGATTTCGCACCTTTCCAGTTGTCCAGGTCTGGAGTGTCCTTGGGGTTACTGGCAATTGGAGCCTGTTCTTAAGTCCCTAGAATCTGAGAGAATGCTGTCACTTTAAATATCCAAAATGGTCAAGCCACCTGTAAACATTCAAAATGGCTGCACCTTCCGGATAGACAAAAGTCCACAGCTCAGCCCACTGTCCTCCTCACTGCTTTCCCTTTTACTCCTCAGCCACCACAGCAGTCTTAATTTCTTAAGTCCCTGGAATCTGGAAGAATATTGTCACTTTAAATATCCAAAATGGTCAAGTCGCTTGTAAACATTCAAAATGGCTGCACCCTCCAGACAGACAAAAGTCCACAGCTCAGCCCACCGTCCTGTTTGCTGCTTTCCCTTTTATTCCCCAGCCACCGGAGTAGTCCTCCGTGCAGTCCTTGGCTAGCAGGGCCACTTTTTGGGGTAATTCTTAAGTCTTGCCACCACTTGGCAATATCCAGGCTGTCTGTGCTGTCAGATTCGCTGCCAGACTGCTGTTCTGTATGTCTCCTTATTTGGTGTTTTCATGCAAATTCTTCTGCTAGTTGGAGTTTAGTCCACTTCTATACCCTTCACTTCAAGACTCAAGGGTCCAGGATTAACCTCTGTATCTGTTTTAGTTGGTTCCCCTTTTCTTTGTTGAAGAGAGTCTGTGCAGTCTTTCGGCCTATTCCGTCATCTTCAAATTACACTCTCTTTTACTTATTTTTGAATTGGATTGCCTTTTGGTGTTGAGGTGCTGAAGTTTTTTATAAATTTTAGAGATAAGTCCCTTGTCAGATGTCATACCCAAATATTTTTTCCCAATCTGCACGTTCTCTTTTTACCCTTTTGGAGAAGTCTTCTGAGATGCTTAAGAATTTAAGTTTTAAAAGGTCCCAATCATCTAGCTTCTCTTCCACTGCCTGTGCATTTTGGGATATGCTTGATAGTCTATGCATGCCATAGATTAGGGCCCCTAGATTTGCTGCTATTTTTATCTTTGATGAGCTTTATAGGTTGGGTTTAGCATTGAATTCTTTGAGCCAACTTGAGTTCATTTTTGTTTATTGGGTGAGGTATGGGTCTTGTTTCATTTTTCTGCAAGTGGATATCCAATTTTGTCAGCACCATTTGTTAAAGAGGCTATCTCTCCCCCCATTTAATGGGTTTTTGGTCCTCTGTGAAAGATCAGCTTTCCATAGATTGATGGGTCTACTTTCGGGTTGTTGTTTCTGTTCCATTGCTGTATCTGTCTATTACTGTACCAATACCACATTGTTTTAACTACTGTGGCTGTACAGTAGGTTTTGAGATCCAGAAGTATGAGATCTCCTACTTTGTTTTTCTTCTTCAGCAGTGCTTTGCTTATCTGAGGTCTCTTTCCTTTCCATCACTAATTGGTTTTTCCATGTCCTTTAAAAATGTTGATGGAATCTGGATCAGGATTGCATTGAGTATGTAGATTGCTTTGGATAGTATTGCCATTTCCACGATATTCAGTCTTCCTATTGGTAGCGTAGTGCCTAAGGCACTTGACTGCTATCCAGAAGGCTAGTGGTTCAAACCCACCAGCCACTTCTTGGAAGGAAGGTTGGGCAATCTACTTCCATAGAGGTACCTGCTGGGAAACCCAAGGAGGGGTCACTATGAGTCAGGTCCGACTCAACGGCTGTGTGTGTGTGCATCCACGAACAAGGCATGTTCTTCCATTTAGATTCCTTGTAGTTTCTTGTAGTAGTTTTTTTTTTTTTTTTTTTTTTTTTTCTTGTAGTAGTGTTTTGTAGTTTTCTTTGTATAGGTCTTTTGTGTCCCTGGTAAGATTTATTCCTAAATATTTTATCTTTTTGTAGCTATTGTAAATGGTATTATTTTCCTTATTTCTTTTTCAAAGGCCTCTTTGTTGATGTAGAGAAATCCAACTGAGTTTTGTATGTTGACCTTGTATCCTGCCACTTTCCTGAACCTTCCTGTTCATTCCAGTAATTGTTTTTGCTGAGTCTCTTGGGTTTTCTATATATAGTAATCATTATGTATAGGATAGCTTTGGGAAGTATTGACATTTTCACAATATTCAGTCTTCTTATCCATGAACATGGCATGTTCTTACATATATCTAGGCCTCTTGTAGCTTCTTGTAATAGTGCTTTGTAGTTTTCTTTGTATAGGTCTTTTGTGTCCCTGGTAAGATCTATTCCTAAGTATCTTTTTGGTAGGAAAACACTCTTTTTATACACAATGCAGCCTATTTTAATTTGGAATGTGAAAGATGATAGCAAGTGGAGAGGAAAATAAACACAGAGAACAGACACCTTACATTTATTAGAACTGTCCCCAACTTTAATAAATCCTTGTTGTTAAAAGATTAAACACAGGTGTGAATACTATTTGAATAACAATTTTTTAAAATTAATTAATTTATTTATTTTTAATTGGGATTTGGGTGAAAATTTACAGAGAAAATTCACTTTCCATATAGCAGTTCAAATATACTTTGTCTCATGACATTGACCACAATTAACCACAATGCAACAGCTCCCCTCCCATTTCTTCCCCATAATTACCTCTTCCCTGTGTCAGTCACTCCATGCCTTCCTGCCCCCTGAGCTGTCTTCCTGTGCATAAGCAGCCCTTCTTTCTCCCATGATTGTTCTCGCCAAGGAGTGTATCTACCTCAGGTAAATGTTCAACTCATCTGCCTGTCTTTTGCTTGGCTGGAAGCCACAGGTGTGGGTTCAATTCCAGACCTGAAGGACTGGTAGGGGCCATAGTCTCTGGTTCCACCAGGCTCTATCAGACCAGTAAACCTGGTCGCCCCTTTTGTTCCCTTGAATAACAGTTTTCTTATACTGTGAATTAGTAACATGAAATAATAGACGGGTTCTGGCCAACTATAAAACAACTAATGAAAAGAAAAGATTTCTATTATTAATTTCCTCATTTCTCAAAATCCTCATAAACATCACAAAGGAGCAAATTGATCAAAGAGTTACAGCTAAATCACAGAGGAACCCACTCCCACAGAGGGTGGGGAAAAGTTCTTTGCAGGGTTATTTTCTTTAAAACTTCCAAACATTTTATTTTCTTTATCAAGCTTCTTTCCTCTTCAGAATAGTGTCAGATTTATGCTTAAAATGTAGCTAATACATCATTCAGCTTAAAGTAGAAAAAGAAAGGAGGGAGGGAGGGGGAGGGATGGAAGGAGGAAAGAGGGAACACTATATTACAAATACAATGAAGTGTTTGGGCACTGAGGTAAAGTAGAGCCAATGCAGTCTCTGTTCCCTCAAAACATGTTACTCTGCTATCTAATCTTCACATTTAGAGCTGTTTGAGGGGTTATCTCAGGACTTCAGCTTTATTACCGTCTAAGGCAAGTAAACAGAACGGAGAGTGGGAAACAACACTGGATTATCACAAAATAATAAAGTCGTTGGGAGTGAGGAGGGCATGAAGGTCTCATTCCAAGTACAATGAAGCACTAGGAAGCAGGAAGCTAAAATATCCAAGTCTGAGAACTAACAAAGTAAGAATGTTCACATAGCTCAATTGCCATGGGACATGTTCGTGTCAGCAGGAAATGGAACATAAATGAGCAACTTGTTGGAAAAATCCATCTAGAGCTTTTAGAATATGTGTTAGTTTTCCCCTGACTTCTTCTAGGGATTTTTTTGGCAGTTACTGAACATTTTTGGTTGCCACAATGCAAGGATACTACTGCCCAGTCAGCAGAGGCCAGGAATACTGTTAAACACGTTATGATGCAAGGATGCATCAAAGACTGATCCAGTACAAAATGTCAGTCATGCTAAGGCTGAGAAATTCTTCTCTAAAGCTAGACAGAGAGACCTCTCAACATGGGTTCCTCAGCAGAACACAATGGTTCATTTCTCATCTAACATGGAAAACTTAACCCTGGAAATCTGGTACGGGAGAAGCTTAGGGAATCCCAGACTTCAGCTAGCATCCACAGGAAACATTTTAAAATTTGCTAATTCCTGTGGCCTCAAGATGAAAAAATCATCCCATTACTCTTAGATTTCTTCCTGGTTAATAAGTTAAAAAACAGATCTAAAGACAGCGTTAGAAGAAATCCTGCAGACTAAAATTCATTTATGCCATCAGCAGATGTTGAATAAAGAAAATGAGAAACCAAGAAGTGATAAAACAAAATCTACATGGCAAAAAACATTTATACATCACTAGCCACATCACCTCAAGTCTAAATCCAAACTTTGAAAATGGAATAAGGACTTACAGACACTGTGAAATGCTGCTACAAGGTGGAGGCCCATAGAGGACAAGAAGAAATCTGGGTAAGAAACAGAGGCAAAGGTGGGTCATCAAATATGATGCAGAGATCCTGTAGGAAGGCTGTAATTGGGAGCTCTACTGAGCCCAGGCACTCAGAACCTTTGCTTGAGATGTTCGTCTCTCTCCAAGACTTAGCCAAGAAGCTGGTGTCCTCAAAAGCTGGGTGATCACTGTTTTGTAATTATTGCCTTACTTGTGATGTGGCTTCACATCAAAGGATTACAAGTGAATGAACCAGGGTAGCAGACAAAAAGGAGGTAAACTATTAGGAGCCCATTTGTGAGGAATAATTTTAAAGGGTTTATTACAGAGTAGCAACCAAAGAATGAAAGGAGGGAAATACAGACATCCATTTATTTAGGTCAAAGCATCTTGAGCCATGATATTTACTCAGTTCCAATTCAGGGCCCTTGCACATACTACTGACTCTGCCTGGGATGTCAGTTGGGAAATTGAGCTTAACTTGGAGCCATTTACAAGGGTGTGGGCAGGGTTTAGAGGAAGCAATAAGGGAAGGTACACCTCCAGTCCTAGAGGGGTCAGAAGAGGAAGCAGTTGGAATAAAGAGAGAGCTGGACCCAGAGACAGAAGTTGTGGTCTTCAGTAGAGAATCACGAAGACTCAGCTGGGAGGGAGCCAGGAAAACAAATGCCTCTCAATTCACTCTCCCTCAAACTCAACTGACCTGGTGGAGAGAAGCTCTGGGGAAAGGCAAAGAGAGGAAACCCAAGTACTCATGCTGCTCCCCTTATCTAGCTAATTTACTTCCTCCTTCCAAAGTAAGCTCAGGTGTCTGCCCTCTAGAAAATCTTCCCTGCCCTCCTCCAGTCTAGGAGGGCTCATTAGTACTGAAAAATACCTGTCTGTCCACTTATCTGCCTTCCCAGCTGGTCTCTTAGCCCTCTCCAAAGGCCTCACCTCATTAGCTTATGCACCACCAGCCCAGCACAGTGCACAAAACAGCCCCTCCAAAGTCTCCTCCCTACTTCCTCATTTCTCTAACCAGCCAGCCACTCTCTCACTCTTCTAGACACAAAACCTCAGTCATCTTTGACTCCTCCTTAATGCTCCCATTTCTCAAATTCAACCAGCTGTCACCATTTCCTTTTTCTCTAGAGCTGCATAGCAGCTTTGCACTTTTTCTATTGTTCTTGAGTTCTTCCTGAAGCCCACCCCCCTTCCACCATGCATTCCTTATACTTCCTTAAGTTCAACTGGGATCAGTCAGTCCCTGATCAAACCCTTCATTTAAAACTTATTTTTAAGCTGACATTTATTAACACCAGTTATGTGCTAAGCAAAGTCTCCAGGGGGTACAAAAGTTTAATATGTGTGGCTGCTAATAGAAAGGTTGGAGGTTCAAATCCACCCTGAGGTGTCTCAGAAGACAGGCCTGATGATTTACTTTCAAAAAATCAGCCATGGAAAACAGTTCTACTCTGACACACATGGGGTCACCACGAATTGGATCAACTTGACAGCAAACGGTGGTTTATGTGCTAGGCACAATGTTAAGCATTTTCCAGAGATAATCTTCTCCAATGCTCCCAAGTACCCTATGAGGTAGCTATTATTACCCACAATGCACAAAGCAGCAACAATTAAAGCTGAAGAAGGTTTAGTCACACCCCCAGAACCAGACAGCTAATAAATAGCTTTACTTCTAGTGGTGCCTCCTGCTCCTCCCACCCACCAAAAATTTAAGGATTGCCTAGCTGTGCCTGAGGCATTTGACTGCTAAGAAAGCTGGAGGTTCAAACCCACCAGCCACTCCACGGAAGGAGTGTGGGGAAATCTACTTCCATAAATATTTACTGCCTTGGAAACCCAATGGGAGTCGCTATGAGTTGGAAGGGCGCAGTAGGTTTGGAGAGGCTGAGAGAGGCTAGGAAGGAAGTGAGGTCCTATGGCAGCTTTGAAGCAGCTGAGGGAGGGCAGGAAGGAAGAGAGCAGGGACGGTGGCTTTGGAGAAGCTGAGGGAGGCCAGGAAGTGAGTGGAGTGGTTTGGAACAACGAAGGGAGATGAACTTGTCTGCCAGTTTATTGTGTTGTGGTGGTTGCTATGACAGACTCGGAAGAAGGAAGAGACCATCACTTCTCAAAGAATTGGCCAGTGAAACCGTATCAATATCAGTGAAACACTGATATATTACTGGAAAACCCTATGAATAGCCCTGATACATTGCCTGATATAGTGCCAGAAAATAAGCCCCTCAGGTTGGAAGGCACTTAAAATACAACTGGGGAAGACCTGCCTCCTCAGAATAGAGCCAACCTTGATGATGTGGACCTCCATTTGCTGATGTGGCACGACTCAAGATGAGAAGGAACAGCTACAAACATCCATTAATAATTGGAATATGGAATGTATAAAGTATGAATCTAGAAAAATTGGAAGTTGTCAAAAATGAAATAGACTGCATAAAGATCAAAATCCTAGGCATTAGTTAGCTGAAAGGATTTGTTTTGACCATTTTGAATCAGACAATCATATGATCTACTATGCCGGGAATAACAATTTGAAGAGGAATGGCATAGCATTCATCATCACAAAGAATGTATCAAGATCTATCCTAAAGTACAATACTGTCAGTGACAGGATAATAACCAAACATCTACAAGGAAAACCAGTTACTACTACTATTATTCAAATTTATGCACAAACCACCAAAGCCAAAGATGAGGAAGTTAAAGATTTTTACCAATTTCTGCAGTCTGAAATTGACCAAACATGCAATCAAGACATGTTAATTATCACTGGTGATTGGAATACAAAAGTTAGAAACAAAGAAGAATCACCAGTAATTGGAAAATATGGCCTTGGTGATAGAAATAATGCTGGAGATCACATGATAGAATTTTGCAAGACCAATGACTTATTCATTGCAAATACCTTTTTCCAACAACACAAATGGTGGCTATACACGTGGACTTCACCAGATGGAGTACACAGAAATCAAATTGACTACATCTGTGGCAAGAGGTGACAGAGAAGATCAGTATCTTCACCCAAAACAAGGCCAGAAGCTGATTGTGGAACAAGACCATCAACTGCTCATATGCAAGCACAACTTGAAACTGAAGACAAAAGAAGTCCACAAGAGCCAAAATATGACCTGGATTATATCCCTCCAAAATTTGGAAACCATGTGACGAATAGATTTAATGAACTGAACACTAATAACCAAAAACCAGAGAATTGTGAGATGACATCAAGAACATCGTCATGAAGAAAGCAAAAGGTCATTAAAAAGACAGGGAAGGAAGAAAAGACCAAAATGGATGTCAGAAAAGACTCTGAAATTTGCCCTTGAATGGAGAGTAGCTAAAGCAAATGGAAGAAATGACAAGATAAAAGAGATGAACAGAAGATTTCAAAGAGCAGCTCAAGAAGACAAAGCAATTATTATAATGAAATGTGCAAAAACCTGGAGTTAGAATACCAAAAGGGAAGAATACGCTTGGCATTTGTCAAGCTGAAAGAACTGAAGAGGAAATTTAAGCCTTGAGTTGCAATACTGAAAGATTCTATGGGCAGTATATTGAATGACACAGGAAACATCAAAAGAAGATAGAAGGAATACACACAGCCACAGTACCAAAAATAATTGGTCGATGTTCATCCATTTCAGGAGATGGCATATGATCAAGAACCAATGATACTGAAAGAAGAAATAGAAGTTGCACTGAAGGAACTGGCAAAAAACAAGGGTTCGGGAATTGACAGAATATTCACTGAGATGTTTCAACAAACAGATGTTGCACTGGAGGCACCCACTTGGCTATGCCAAGAGATTTGGAAGACAGCTACCTGACCAACTGGAAGAGATCCATATTTGTAGCCATTCCAAAGAAAGGTGATCCCACAGAACGTGGATATTATTGAACAATATCATTAATATCACATGCCAGTAAAATCTTACTGAAGATAATTCAAAAATGATTGCAGCAGTATATTGACAAAGAACTTCCAGAAATGCAAGCTGGATTCAGAAGAGGATGTGGAACGAAGGATTTCATTGCTGATGTCAGATGGATCTTGGCTGAAAGCAAAGACTATCAGAAAGATGTTTACTTGTGTTTTATTGACTATGCAAAAGCATTTGATTGTGTGGATCATAACAAATTATGGATAACATTGAGAAGAATGGGAATTCCAGAATACTTAATTGTACTTGTGAGGAACCTGTATGTTCTGGTTACCTAGTGCCACTCTGACAAGAATATACCACCAATGGGATGGCTTTAACAAACAGGAGTTTATTCTTACAATTTGGAGGCTTTAAGTCTGAGTTCAAAGTGCCAGGCTCTAGGGGCTAGGTGAAAGCCCCTCAACCTTGGGCTTCAGCTCTGCCTCCTGCTCCCAGCCCACTGAAGCTGGAAGCTTTTCTTCACTCAGCTGCTGGCTGCTGAGGCTGACAAACCCAAGGTTGACAAGTAAAAAGGCACAGTCCCAATGTTACCAAACCACATGGCAGGCCATTAATTCAAGCCATTGAAAGTCCCAAGGTCAGCAGAGCATGGCAGGCTACTGAACATTGACACAGTTACATGCAGGGTTCAAGTGTGCCATAAGCTAGAGATCATTCCCAAAGCTGTTTATTACATATGAGAAGCAGACCACATACCCAAAGCAGCTACTCAGCTGCTCCAATAGAGTCCACCATGGATTTAATTACCAATCTCATCATGGGGAATAACTACATTCAGCTGCCCAGCCCCTGAACCAGGCCCAGCCAAGCTGACACACAAACCTAACCACCACACTGTACATAGACCAGAAGGCTGTCATTCAAACAGAACAAAAGGATACTGCATGGTTTAAAATCTGGAAGGGAGTGTGTTAGGATTGTATCCTTTCACCATATTTATTCAATTTGTACGCTGAGCAAATAATCCGAGAATCTGGACTATATGAAAAAGAACGTGGCATCAGGATTTGAGGAAGGCTCATTAACAACCTGCGATATGCAGATGATACAACTTTGCTTGCTGAAAGTGAGGATGACTTGAAGCACTTACTGATGAAGATTAAAGAGTACAGTCTGCGGTACGGATTATGTCTCAATATAAAGAAACAAAAACCCTCACAACTGTACCAATAAGCAGTATCACAATAAATGGAGAGAAGTTTGAAGTTGTCAAGGATTTCATATTACTAGGTTCTACAATCAACACCAGTGGAAGCAGCACTCAAGACATCAAACGAGGTACCGCACTGGGAAAATCTGCTGCAATAGACCTCTTTGAAGTGCTAAAAAACAAAGATGTCTCCTTCAAGCCTAAGGTGTGCCTAAACTAAGCCATGGTATTTTCAATCTCCTCATATGCATGTGAGAGCTGGACAATGAATAAAGAAGACTGAAGAGTTGATGCTTTTGAGTTGTGGTGCTGGCATAGAATATTGAAAGTATCATGGACTGCTAAAAGAAATAACAAATCTGTCCTGGAAGAAATGCGGCCGGAATGCTCCTTGGAAGTGAGAATGGCCAGACTTCGTCTCACCTACTTTG
Source organism: Orycteropus afer afer (assembly GCF_000298275.1). Lineage (NCBI taxonomy): Eukaryota > Metazoa > Chordata > Mammalia > Tubulidentata > Orycteropodidae > Orycteropus > Orycteropus afer. The sequence continues at coordinate 611,332 of NW_006921726.1, read as the reverse complement.
GTCATGTTGTCAGAAGGGACCATTCCCTGGAGAAGGATATCATGCTAGGTAAAGTGGAGGGCCAATGAAAAAGGGGAAGGCCTTCAATGAGATGGATTGACACAGTGGCTGCAATGAGGGGCTCAGTTATAGTAGGGATCATGAGGCTATTACAGGACTGGGCTGTGTTTTGTTCTGTTCTACACAGAGTTTCTATGAGTTGGAGACGACTCAATGGCACCAAACAAACATGAGTCGGAACCAACTTGATGACAGTGAGTTTGGTTTGGTTTTGGTTTTAGCTGTGCTTAGATCGGCCCATACCAGTCACTTACTTATCTTGCATTGCAACCTAATTTTTCTACGCTAGTCAAAGTGCCTCACAGTTTGAGGCATTCATCTCTCTGAAAACCTCCTCTTTATGAATATACTATCCCCTCTTTCAAGCCCACACCAATCAAAACTCCTCTGATCAGAACTTTCTAATACTCCTACCTCTAAAGCTCCAAACAGTGGCAGTGGCGGTTCAGCAGAATTCTGCCCTTCCAGGTGGGAAATGGTGGGTTTGATTCCTGGCCAATGCACCTCATGTGTAGCCACTACCCATCTGTCAGTGAAGATCTGCACTTAGTTTCCAGATCAACATGGCCTGGTGATCTACTTCTGAAAATCAACAGTTAACAACAAACAAGACAAGTGCATGTCCATGACCACCACCTGCTTAGGTATGAGGCACTACCACCTCTCACCTAGACTCTGCAGCATGCCTTAACCAGTCTCCCTGCCTCTACTTTTGCCCCTCCTTTTATGTCCACTACACCTGCCCACTCAGCAGCAGAGGATCTTTTAAAAACACAAATCAGAGCATGTCACTTCTCACTTAGAACCCTTCGAGGGCTTCTCACTGCATTTAGAAGGAAATTCACATTCTGTGTCCTGGCCCACAGGCTGTAAGCTGGCCTGCCAAGCTCCCCAACCTCAGCTCCAACTGCTCTCCCCCATGCTCAATGTACCTCACTCATTCTAACCTTCTTCCAGCTCCTTGAACATGCCAAGCTGGTCCCACCAGAATGCTTTGCACCTGCTGCCTTGAATGCCCCCTCCCCTCAGCTTTTTCCTCTGTCACTTCTCTGCTCTAATGCACCTCCACTAGGAGGCCTTTCCTTTCCACACTCTATAATGACTCTTCCACTGCACCCCATGTCTCTCATGTCCCCTTGTTTATTTCTTCAGAGCCTTTATCACCAAACTAAAACCATCACCTTTGTTCAACCACCATGGAAGGTCTGTGAGAGCAGGGCCTAATCTCTCCTGTTCAACATGTTCTTCCCTGAACTTCCATGGTGCCTGACACACAGCAGGTGCTCAACAAATGTTAGTTGATAAATATGTGGGTCTTGCCTTTCAGTGGAGATATGTGTCAGGATGTCTCCTAAAGAGGCACTGAGGTGCACAGACAAGAGACCCTCCAAGTCGTTGCTGAACTGATGGGAAAATTCAACGTTTAACCATAAAGTCAGGACAGTCATTTTCTTCTAAGAGTGGCTCTAAACAATTCCAAAAACAGCACTCCCCAAAGTGCTTGCAGGATGAGAACCCCATTGACAACATACAGAGCCTTCCACTAATACTTTATGTTGATTTGTAAGCATTAGCATGATAAAAATTAACGTTTGAGGAAACAGTTCCTAAAATTATTCAAAACCACATCTCTGAAATCATCTATTGCTTCATCAAATTTCCTAACTTTATTCCTGAAAGATGGCTTTTAAAAATTTTTGGTGTACATCCTAATTTCACAGTAACAGTAAAATAATACTTTTTTATGGTTTAAGATTTCAGATGTCTAGAAACATAGACATAGGAACAGTAATAAATTGATATTAGTAGATGCTTTGTAAAGTGGCAGTTTACAAAGTTTACAAAATGGTAACTGCAGATTCAGGAAACCAACAATTTAAAATATCAAGTCTAATATAATAAATAAATAATAAAATAAAATATCAAGTACTTTGTCTTTTATCTAACCTTTTCTTTTTCTTTTTTCCTAATGGGGCCCCAAGTCAGTGAGACAAGGGGCAAAGCCCTATGATGTCAGTGGCACAGCTTCCAAGGCAACAGGCAAGCTGGTTTTACCTTATTCTATTTTGTTTCTGCCGGGAACAATGCAAAGACGGCATGTTACCCTGCCCCACCCACCCAGCAAAACCCCTGTGACCTCTACTAACATGTTTCTTGAACTTGAACTACCAAGACCAGTGAGAGAGGGGACAAATCATCTTCTCCAGTACTGTTGAACATAACGCAAAAAGAAAAAGACCCTTCCTCATGAAATCCCCCCCTCCTACAGGAGAGTCTGTCCTCCTCCCACACCCACTGCTCCCCTCTTTGCTCACTATACTTTAGCCACACTGGCCTTCTGACTAAAGGAAAATACAGATAAGAAAGAAGCCAGCACTAGCTCTGCAAGCTGAAAAGAGGTATCATCTGCGTGCCATACTGTATTGCAAATGGGACCACAAGATGAGATAACAGAGGGTAATCACTCAAGTCCCCTACTGAGAAAGTGGCTTAATATTTCAAGAAGATGAGATCATCATGGAAGAACCTCACCCACACCCCACTTCTGACTCAGAGGTGAGAGCACTAGGTTAACTTTTCCACCATCATTGCAGTAACAAGTTTTGCGGCAGTTAGGTCCATGAGCCTGGTGGTGTAACTTCCTCAAACTGCTCCTTTCCCCTTCAGCAGTTTAATTATGACTACTTAATCTCTCTTCCTCCTGAATGAGATGTTCATCTCTACTCGTTCCCCACCCTTCACCTGCATCTTATATCAGAGATAGGTAGTACTCACAGGATGCCAAGGGAGGAGTTCACCTGACCCCACAAGTTGCAAATGTCCAAGGCAGGAAATAAGCAATTTTGGCTAGTGTCTGACAGTGTGTGTGTGCATGAGGGATGGTTGTCAGGGGAAATTTAATAACAAAAGTATTTAAAAACTTAAAACTTTTAATGTAAAAGAATTTCATAAGAAAAATAAATGTTAACCTTGGTTAAATACAGAATTTAAGGGTGTTGTTAGTTGATTCTAATTCATAGTGACCCATATGTGCAGAGTAGATCACCAAGCACCTCTGGATGGGTTCAAACCACCAACCTTTCAGCTACCAGTTGAGTACTTAACTATTTGTGTTACCCAGGGACTCCCGAACTTTATTATATAAAGGAAAAAAAAGTCAGAACTGGACTCAGATTCCTTTCTTGTTTCTTGCTCAAAGATAGTGGTCTCCTCCTCTGGTATGGTACCTTCAAAGACATCTGGTTTCCAATATGCTCATGAGGAACACTCATCAGTTGGAAGCGGATATTCTATAATGATGAGATTACTCTGAAAAGGCAGCCCTAAATTATAACAGCTCAAGTAGCAGAGTCTCGACTGGCCCACAACTATGTTGAGTGCTGGGACTCAGATCTGCTGGGTAGAGGACCAAGGAGCTCCTGTAAGCCTATTTACCTGAGGAAACTAAGAGCCTCCTGTGAGGATGCTCATCCTAGGGGAATAGTGGGTCTGGCAGGAATAAAAAACCAGCTGCACTCAAGTCAATTCCAACTCATGGCAATTTCATGTGTGTCAGAGTAGAAGTGTCTTCCATAAGGTTTTCAAGGCTGACTTTTCAGAAGAAGATCACCAGGCCTTCCTTCTGAGGCACTTCTGGGTGGACTCAAACCTCCAACCTTTTGGTTAGCTGCTAAATGCGTTAACCATTTGTGCCACCCAGGGGATTCCAGGCAGAAATCCCACTGCCATTGAGTTGATTCCAATTCATAGTGACTGCCTTTGGGTTTCTGAGGCAGTAAATCTTTATGGAAGTAGATTGCCCAGTTCTTCCTTCCGTGGAGTGGCTGGTGGGTTTGAGCCATCAACCTTCTGGTTAGCAGTCAATGCCTTAGGCACTACACTACCAGAGCTCCTTCCAGGCAGGAAAAGGGGTCAACAAAACAAAACTGACAGAGCTATTTCCTCAAGAGAGTCTGAGGTGTCCCACCATATTCACTGTGCCTTTGCAGACATGTTAAAGATGGAGCTCTGGTACCTCACAGCTATGAAGCACTTGTGACCATGGGGGTGCCCAGTGGCTATGGAAGAGGTAGCAGAATGCAGGGAGACTCCCATGTATGGCCCCAGAAACCAAGAGAAGAGTGGGCAGGTAGTAGGAGTCAGCAGACAAGACAGCATAGCCATCGTGGTAAGTGCTGGGACTAGGCAGGGGAGGGACAGCATGCAGAGGCTGCACAGTGGCCAAGCCTCTTGGCAAGTGTATGTGAGCTCCTTGAAAGAACTACAACCGGAAGAAAAAGAGGAAGTCAGACTGTTGCTGGAGCTTCTACAGGAGCAGAGGGTGCTAAGCAAAATTCGGGCTGTCCTTTATGGGACCTAATTCCACTTGCACAGTCACCTTGGTTACCCTACAATCATGGTGAACACCACCTCTGAGCAGCCTGTAAGGAGTCTCCCACTGCTCAGAGGGAGCTGCTAAGTTTTGGATTTCCTCATTGTTACCAGATTAAGTTAAATCACTGAATGCAGCTGAGTTTCTTTTCTAGCTTCCTGAAATTTTCTTTTCTAACCCACAGGCCTTAGCTATTTTCCTATAATGCCAGCTGGCTAATGAAATCAACTGCTGTGCTTTACAGAGTTAACTTATCCTGTGCCTGGAATATGCTCTATCTTTTCTCTGTGTTGTATTTTAAATATATACAATAACCACAAATATAAGCGGTAATTTTGCAGGCTGCTCCTGGGATTATTTTGTCATTATGTATTCCTTGCACAGACCTTGAGAGTAATTCTACAAGGAAGGCAAAGTACAGGAACTGCTATATAATTTGTTCCCATGGTGGGAGATAGAAACAATAATGTAACAGAACTGCAGCCACTCCCTAAACAAGGGCTCAGTTACTAGAGGATATATAGATTGCACCCCTGACAGTGCTAGAGGAAGTGACACCAAAATGACCCAGGGTCCATGGCAGTGGCAACACTGGCAGTGGGTGAGCTGCCACCAAAGGCAGAGGGGCTTCCAAGAGAGTAGTGTCATTAGGGTTGGTATTAGCCTCACCCTCTCCCATCACTCGCCATTCAGGGTGTGGGCAAGTGGATGTGGTGTCCACCATTAGGTGGAGAGTAAGATCTCCCCACTAACCAATGGATGGAAAGGAGTTGTGTCGAGGCAGGGCAGA
>NW_006921726.1:594572-606010 GCF_000298275.1 Orycteropus afer afer | reverse complement strand
TTCACCAGCAAGCCCCACCCACATGAGGGATGACACCATGAGTTATGGCACTAAGTGACACCACTGGAAGATCTCTTTATGATATGTATTAGACTGACTTTCAGTGACATGAAGACAGAGCGCTCCCTGTCTCTCAGAGACCACAGCATGAGCCAGGTCATAAAGCCATCCTCACTTTCTGTTTCCTCAGCCTGCAATGGTGGACAAAAATCAACTCCTTACTCTCCTTGGGAAAATGTCCAGGCTGCTCAGGCAGCATATGCTCTGGCCCCTACTCACTTTGCCCCACTTCTGCTAGCCACTTTGTGCTCAGACCCCAGACCCAGAACAAGATCAGCTGCTAGGAAGAAGTCTGGAGGCAAGGCCACTCCAGGCCCAGAACCATGTGGTTCCCACCACTGAACCTGGGTGGCTCAAACAAGCAAGCATTTGACTACTAACCAAAAGGTTAGCAGTTACAGTCCATCCAGAGGCACCTTGGAAGAAAGGCCTGGTGATCTACTTCTGAAAAACCAGCAACTGAAAACTCTACGGAGCACAGTTCTACTGTGACACACAAAGGATTGTCATGAGTTGAAATTCACTCGCTGGTATATGGTGATTGTCCTCTAAAACTGGCCCCTTTGTCCAGGGAACAGTCTTGCTTCCCTACCATGAAGAGCATCCATAGAACCCCCAGGCCCATGTACAACAGATAATAGTCTGTTTAGTTGTTTATCTCCCACCTCGAACTTCACAGTATCTTTGGTTTTATAGCTCTGGGTCCAGTGTCTGGTCCACAATAAATGCCGGTTAAAGATGGATCATAGATCTAAATATGAAGCCTAAAATTGCAAAACTTCTAGAAGAAAACAGGAAAAAGTCTTTGTGACCATGAGATAGGCAAGATTTCTTAGATAAAACAACAACAGAAAGATCCATAATATAAAAAAAGATAGAAAATACATGAACAAATAATTGATAAACTGAGTATCAAAATTGAAAAATTTTAACATGAAATATAGCAACCTTACTCCTAAATATTTATCCAAGAGAAAGGAAAACTTATGTTAACACAAAGATGTGAATTTTGTAACAACCTGATTCATAATTGTAAAAACTGAAAACAACCCAACTGTCCCTCAAGGATGAGTAGCTAAATGAACTGCAGTGCCCATACAAAAGAATGTTACTCAGCAATAAAAAAGAATGAACTACTGAAACACATAAAAGATGGAAATTATTTTATCTGCATCTAACTTCCACAACATTTTATCTATATCTTTCTTATACTTATTGTCTTCTGTTGTATTGCTGTGTATATCAATATCACATCTCTGAAAATTTTAAGAGCCAAATTTGATTCACCTTTGTATTTATGCACAACATCTAGATCAGTGACTTACATATGATAAGGGCTCAGAAATTTTCTGTTAGATGAATTAACAAAAAATAAATGGCAAGTGTGATCTGTTGCAGGTAAAGTTGGGGTGGTCGGCACTCAGAATAACATAGCCCACATAGAGATAAACAAACAGGACTATGGAGGTTATAGCGTCATACTACTAGTCCCATGATAGTCACCTGGAGCAGCAGTTCCCTTATCTGGCTGATCAAAATCACCTGAAAGCCTGCTTAAAAATACTCATGGATGGGTCCTGGATTCTGTATTTTTAAGCTTTAGAGTGACTTTGATCAGCCAAGCTTGGGACTTACCTTCCTAAATGGCCAGAAGGCCCAAGATTCAACCACCAAAAAAAAAGAAAACACAAACCAAACTTACTGCCATCAAGTTTTGATTCATAGTGACCCCTCCTTGGATTTCTGAGATGGTATCTCTACCGAAGGAGATTGCCCAATCTTCCTTCCGAGGAGTGGCTGGTGGGTTTGAACCTCCAGCCTTCTGGTTAGCAGTCAAATGCCTTAGGCACTACTCCACCAGAGCTCCCAGATACAGCCACAGGTACCTGATTAAAAATACCTCTAAAAATCTCTCACTCTCTAACACCCTACATGTGAATAGATCATCAAATTGTGGTCTATCCATCCATTCAGTGGAATCTGCCTTATTGTCTATCGCGCTATCCAGCATTTCATTTCACCTTTATGACAACAGTAAAAAATCTACTATCCTACTATTTTGTGCAGTAACCTGGGTTTTTTCTCCAGCCAGTTCCGGGTCAGCAGAGCAACCCATGTCTGTCAGGCTTGCAGCTAAAGCAGCCAGCTCTCCAGAAGGCCTCTTAATGGTTCTATCACCACCCTGAAGCCACCACTACAGCTCTTCATGCAAAAGAGGCCAATGAGGAAGATTTTGAGGGAGCCCTTCCAAGAAGGTCCTGCAAGCGGGCAGACAGGCCTTCAAGGAGGCAAGGGCAGGGGAGGCTGTTGCTGCTGCTCCCCTCTACTCAAGTGCCCTGGAGGGACAAAGTCCAGTACTTGAAAGGTATTGGAGGTAATTCAGGTCTTGAGGGTTGTAGCAGAAGCCAGCCACCCTCTTTTCCTTTTCTGCCTGGGCTGCTGAGCTCCTCTTTTTAGCAGTTGTTAGGCTCCAGGCTCTCAGCCTTGGATTCTAAGCCCTCGAAGACCAACATCTCATCACTCGCTTCTGTGGGCTCCTCTCCAGCTTGTGGGACAACAGCAGGCAGCTGGGGCTACAGAGGAGGCAGCTGTGGGGGGCATGGGAAGCAACCCCCACTGACCATCTTGACCTCCAACCCTGCTGGTTGCCCAAGCTCCAGAGCCACCAACTATGTCTCTAGTCCAGCTGCTGGGTTCCAGGTCCACTCAAGTGCCAGCCCTGATACCAGGGCCTTGGGGTCAAGAGGACAGCGATCCAGAGAAGGGGGCACAGCAGTTCTGAGAGTCCAGGCTCCAGAGCTACCTCTGCATCCTCCTCCTCCTCCTCACATAATGCCAATTTGCATAATGACCTGGTCTTTGGAACCTAAGCATGTAGTTAAGTGAGGAGTAGATATACTATTTAGCGATAAAAAGGAATGAACGATTGATATGCAGAACATGGATGAACCTCATAGGCATTATGCCAAGTGAAAGAAACTAGACACAAAGTACTACTTACTATATGATTCCATTTATATAAAATTCTAGCAGAGGCAAAAATAATCTAGAGTAGCAGAAGGCTGATCAGTGCTTGCCTGGGGCCAGGGGTAGAAAGATGTAAAACAGGACTTCCTGCAAAGAGACACAAGGGAACTTTTGGGGTGATGGAAGTATTCTATATGTTTATTGGAATGGTGGTTCCAAGGGTGTACACATTTAGCAAAACTCATTGAATGGTACATTGAAAAATGGGGGCATTTGCCAAGATTCAGATGCTAGGAAACTAAAGATGAACCAGTCACTTTCCTTCACCCCCTATATATCTAGTAAGTCAACAGGTCTTATCAACTCTAATTCTTAAATATCTTCTGGGTTTGCTCTCTCTTTAGACCCAGTGTTTGCATCATCACTGAGATCAGAATTCCTGGGAGTCAGAGCCACCATCACCTGGTTGCCACCACATTTCTAGTAAGCTTTCTAAAACACATACCTGTTCATATCCCTCCCCTACTTAAAAACCTTCCATCCAAAGGCCAGATGCAAATGGTGAAGTAGGAAGGTCTAGGGGTTGGTCTCTCCACCAAATCAATAACTGCACTGGAAAGACAAATTTGAATAAATAATTTTGGAACTCTGAAACCTGATCAAACACCTATATCAACTAGGGGAGTGCTTGACAAAGGGAGAGGCTGCTGATCTTTGTTAACTAGCCACATGTACCAACCAGCTATATTCCCCTATTCCTCAGCTCCTCTGCAGGGATGGAGAGGGATGCTGGATTCATAGAGTAGCTGGCTGGTGCCAGAACAGGCAGAGGAGAAGTTGTGCTCCAAGGATTTGGGATTATATGTTAGGGTTGGTCTGGCAGTGCCTTGAGGGACTAACAAAGACAGTAGTCATGATTTTGCATCACTTGCATAAGTAGCGTCTCTGAAGGATAGCAGCTTAAAGGGCCAGTGTGCTTTTATAGGGGGTTAAAGTTTGTTAGGTCGCTGGCTGACTGCAGAGAAAACAGAACCGAAACTTCAGTGACCACACACAATTGGAATATATACTGTGAAAAATAGTTTGAAAAAGCCACTAAACAGATGACTATAGCTATCAAGTGACAACAATAATCTGTAATGAGTGAATCAAATTTCCATAACTATCACATTATAATACCCAAAGTGTCCAGTTCTCAACAACAAAAAAATATACATAAACTATACAAAGAAACAGAAAAGTATGGCCATTAACAAGAAAAAAATAATAATTTGACAGAAACAATCCCTGAGGAAGCACAGACATTAGAGTCACTAGTCCAAGTGTTGAATCAACTGTATTAGATATGCTCAATGAGCTAATGGACGAAAAACTAAAGAAATTTAGGAATACCCAAGTCATGGTATTTTCAATAACTTCATATGCATGTGAGAGATGGAAAATGAGTAAGGAACACTGAAGAATAACTGATGCCTTTGAAGTGTGGTGTTGGTGAAGAATATTCAATGTATCATGGACTGCTATAGAAACAAAATCTGTTTTGGAGGAAGTACAGCCAGAATGCTACTTATAAGTGAGAAAGGCCAGACTTTGTCTCTGTACTTTGGTCACGTTGTCAGAAGATATCCTGGAGAAGGATATCACGCTTGCTAGAAGGTCAACGAAAAAGGGGATGGACTGACACAGTAGCTGCAATGATGGGCTCAAGCATGGCAATGACCGTGAGGATGGCACAGGACCATACAGTGTTTCATTCTGTCGTATACAGTCTCTATGAGTCAGAACGACTCGATGACACCTAACAACTATGTATGTATGTGTGTATGTGTGTGTGTATATATATGTGTGTGCGCATATATATGTGTGTGTGTGTGTATACACACACACGTATGCACAAAGGAATATTATGCAGTCATAAAAAAGAATGTAGTTCTGACACATGTTATCAGGTAGGTGAACCTTAAAAACATTACTCTAAGTGACATAAGGAACTCTGGTAGCGTAGCGCCTAAGGCACTTGACTGCTAACCAGAAAGCTGGTGGTTCAAACCCACCAGCCACTTCTCGGAAGGAAGGTAGGGCAATCTACTTCCGTAGTGATACTGCCTTGGAAACCCAAGGAAGGGTCTCGATAAGTCTGACCCGACTCGACAGCACATAACAACAACAACAAGTGAAATAAACCAGTAACCAAAGGACAAACATTGTATTATAGACCCTTCAGGTGAAATGTGGTGAATCCGTGAGAGATGAACTGAAAGAAGAGGGGCTGGGAGAGGGTGATGGGATAAGATCACTACATGCCCTACAGTGGTTTACATGGACCATAGATGGTCCCTGAGTTAGCTTCCAAACCACAAGCAGTTGTTGTTGAGTCAATTCTGGCTCATGGTTCCCCATGTATGTCAGAGCAAAACTGTGCTCTAGTTGGTTTTCAATGGCTGACTTTTCAAAAGTAGATTGACCTTTTTTCCCAGGGCATCTCTTGGTAGACTTGAACCTCTAACTTTTTAGTTAGCAACTAAGCATGTTATCATTGCATCATTCAGGGACAGGAAAGAAAAGTAATGCCCAAAAGGAACTGTGGATAACACTCATTAAAAAAAAAAAAAAATCACTACTGTCGAGTTGATTCGACTCATATGGACAACTCCTTGGTTTTCCGTGGCAGTATCTCTACAGAAGTAGATTGCCCAGTCTTTCTTCTGAGGAGTGGCTGGTGGGTTTGAATCACCAGTCATCGAGTTAGCAGTCAAATGCTTTAGGTACTATGCCACCAGAGTAGAAGCAAAAAGCTGGGGGACTATTTCATTTATTCGCTTGCTCAAGAAATATTTTTGGAGCACATCCTGCATCTCAGGCACCGTGGTAGGCATCAGGGATGAGCAAAAACAACATGATCTCTCCCTACATGGGGTTCATGTTCTAGTGTAGGTAACTATCAGTCACAAAAAGATGTATGATTTCAACTGTGAAAAACATTATTAAAGAGAGCCACTTGATGCTACAAGAGCTTATCCTAGGGATTATAACCAAGCCAGGCAGGAAAGCCTGGAAAGGTTTCAGGTGAAATTTCCCGGATAAATAGTGCTAACCAGGTGGAAGGATCCTGGATGCCACGAGTGGTTTGCAACTGGCTGCTAATTTAAAGGTTGGCTATTTGAACCCACCTAATAGGCATAGTGCCTAAGGCACTTGACTGCTAACCAGAAGGCTGGCGGTTCAAACCCACCAGCCACTCCTAGGAAGAAAGCTCGATGGCAAATAACAACAACAAATTGCTCCTCTACCGGCCACTCCTCGCAAATAACAACAACAAATTGCTCCTCTACCGGCCACTCCTCGGAAGGAAGGTTGGGCTCCGTAGTGACACCGGCCTTGGAAACCCAAGGAGGGGTCGCTATGAGTGGGGTCCCACTTGACAGCGCATAACAACAACAACAACTCTCACATGAAGGTGAGAATTCTACCTCTAAACTACTGTGGCCTCCAAATTGCTTTGCCCCTAAGCCTATTCACAGAAGCTGCTGCCTCAGGACTAAGTGTGTACTACTTCCCAGTCATTGGGCTCCTCCCCTTGAGGTGCAGGAGAGAAGCCACAAAGACTCAGGAAAACCTTTCATTTACTTATGAAAAGACCTCCTCAATGCGTTTGGTCCAGGTAGACTATAGGTCTGAAAGGTTCTCAAGCCACCAGTGTTCTGTAACAAAAACTTATTTACAACCCAAGGCTATCCCCTTGGGAGCTCATCTTTAATCTATGGCATAAACCCCTTTGTCTCCCTCCCCAGATTTTCTCCAAGGTGCTGCTCATTAGGAAACTTGTTACTCTGCCCATTTACTTCAGGCACTTGTGGTTCTACTCTTTATGAGGAGGGCCATTAATATAGCAACCAGGTGTGTTGCCTGCACTGTTCTGTCTCAGGGGGACCCTCTGCCTCTCAGGTTGTAATGTGTTCCCGGCTTACCTCACTCTTGTAATGGTACAAAATAAATAAATGTTCTGAAATCTCTACCTATTATCTCAACTCTTTTTCACAATATCTACCCAGAATTCACTGTGAAGAGAATAATATATTTCCTTCCTTCAATATAAATAGCATCCCTTTGTGATCAAAGCAACCCAATTAGCCTTACAGACCATGTTAAAGAGTTTTTGCCTTCATTACTGATAATTTTTGAATTTAGCATTGTTTTATTTTCATTGCTTTTCCTTTACAGTATGCTACAAAGTTTTCTTTTAAAATAAATTAAAACAGGTAGTCCTGATTTATGACTACTTAAGTTATGACAACCCACACTTACATTGTTTTTATTTTTATACATCTTATCATTAGTAATATGTACTAATATGAGTAATGTACTACATCCAATGTTCCAGTGCATAATTTCCTGATTTCTCATGCCAACCCCAAAGACAAATAAACATTGGATTTATAAAGAAACTAAAAATAAAAGGCAATAATAATGAAAACTAGAAGGAAAAAAAAAGAGCTATTTGATTTATGTCAGAACTGCATTACGACAGAGTCATCAGAATGGAACCTTGTCCTAAGTCGGAGACTACCTGTAATGTAATTTTATTTTATTAAATAAATAATGGAGTCCCTGGGGTGGGTGGTACAAGCAATTAACACACTTGGCTGTTAACCAAAAAGTTGGAAGTTCAAATGTACCCAGAGGCACCTAAGAAGAAAGGCCTGGTGATTGACTTCTGAAAAACTCAGCCATCAAAAACCCTATGGAGCACAGTTCTACTTTGGCACACATGAGGTCACCATGAGCTGCAATCTCCTCAACAGCAAATGGTTTTGTTTTTTTTTTAATAAGTAAATAATGGTAGTTAGCTATGGCAAAGGGAGCTTTGGTAGCATAGTGGCTAAGGCACTTGACTGCTCACCAGGAGGCTGGCGTTTCAAACCCATCAGCCACTCCTCGGAAGGAAGGTTGGGCAATCCTACTTCCGTAGTGATAACTGCCTCGGAAACCCAAGGAGGGGTCGCTATGAGTCAGGGCTGACTCGATGGCACATAACAACAACAACAACAACAGCTATGGCAAAAACTGTGAAAACAGGAATTAAATGACTAAAATTTGGGAAACAGAGGTCCAAGTGAAATGGATAAAGTAATGGCAGGAGTCGTCGGGAGAAGGGGTCACAGATGCAAAAGACCAGAATTGAGAACTGACTAGATGTGGGACCAAGGGAGAAAGAGCCTCAAAGGAAATGCTGAAATCCCATACAGGCTCTTCTTAGGAAGAACAGCTGTTTCCTTGCCCCACCCCACCAGCCACCCACCTAAAGGAGTTCTTCCCTGTTATTCTCCTATGTGTTATTCATCACAGCCTCCTATGTGGTAGCCTCATAACGTTGATTATAATTGTAATGATTCATAGTAGTGTGGTTACTACCAATTCTTCCTCTGTAGTGTTTGACCTCATGAGAGGGGCCACACTCTCTGTCTTGTTCACCATTGTCCCCAGCACTAAACACACTACCTGTTCACAGGTACAATTGGGTGAATGGTAATTCTGAATCTCAGATATGGCTTTGTAAAACAGAAATAAGAAACATACAGGATGAAAAGGAAGATGTGGTGCTTGGTTATGGGCACCAAATTGGGGGTTCTGCAAGCTATGAGGGCAAGCTGCTATCTTTCTTCTACACTGCCTGGGTTGACTTTTCTCAACAAACTGACTTTCAATGCACCTCATGTACAGTCACCACCCATCTGTCAGTGAAGGCTTGTGTGTTGCTGTGATGAAGAACAGATTTCATTGGAGCTTCCAGTGTAAAATGAACTAGGAAGAAAGGCCTGGCAATCTACTTCCAATTATCAGCCAATGAAAATCAAATCACATGGTTGACAACAGTCTGATCCACAGCTTATCATGGGGATGGCATAAGACCAGTCAAGGTTTCACTCTGATGTGTATGACATCTCCATGAATGGGGGGGGGGGGGCGACTCAATGGCAGTTAACAAGAATAAATTAAAACTTCTACGGAACACTACTCAAATGTTTACTCCCTATAACATTTGTCATGTACTTTCCCAGCCCTGAGTTTGTAATCTTAATTCCTAAAATTTTCCTTCCTGTCAGTCTAGAAAAAAAGTCTACTTATTTACTTTACACAAAACGTAGACAAACATAGACTCATAAAAAAAAATTCAAACATAGAAATATATGGAGCAAAAGATGAAAGTAACCTTGCCCTAATTCCACTTCCCTCTCCAGAAGTAATACAGCAAACAGCTTTATGTTAAATACCTGGCACTTACTTAAAATGAATTTTTATAAGCACACAAGTAAATATATGTAAGGAGCTCTGGTGGCATAGTGGGTAAAGCATTAGGCTGCTAACCAAAAGGTGGGCAGTTCGAACCCACCAGCTGCTTTGCAGGAGGAAGATGAGGCAATCTATTTCCATGAAGATTTACAGCCTTGGAAACCCAATGGGGATTGCTATGAGTTGGAATCAACTCAATGGCAGTGGGTTGGGTTTTTGGAAACATGTATGGTTTAGGCTTCTTAATACAAATAATGAAGTATTAGCATAAACATAATTATACTCATTATACTATATACACCTACTTGAGAACATGTACAGTATTTTTCTAAGACATATTAGAAGTATGCATATTTTAAATTTAAATAGATTCTGTAAAATTACCATGCAAAAATTAGTAAAATTTTTGCTCCTACCAGTCGTAATTCTCAGTATCTATTTCCATATTTCTATTTAACACCAAGTATTTTTTATGCTTTCATTTCTTGCCAATCTGCTGCATAGAAAAGGATACTTCATTGTCTTTGAATTTGTATAACCTTGAGTATTACTGATGCTGAACGGTGTATGTTTATTGGTCATCTATATTTTTTTTTCTGTGAACTGCCTGTTTATATCCTTTGCCCATTTTTCTGTTGTGTATTTGTCTTTTTCTAATTGATCTTTGGAATTCTTAATTTACTTTGGATACTAACTCTTTGTGGTACATGTGTTTTGTATATTTTTCTCTTTCTACCACTTTCCCTGCCTTTCAATGTATCAGGTTTTTAATGTATATAGACTCGAGGGCACATAACAACAACAACAAACTCAAATAACTTAAAATTGAAGACAACCTTTCCTGTCTCCCAAGATTACAAAGAAGACTCTTAATCCATAAAGGGAAAGAATGACACATTTGACTCTATAAAAAAATGTATATAAATTATATATATAATGAATATTTACTATCTATAAAATTCACATATGTATATGTAATCTATATATCTAATACTTTTGGAGTGTTGTTTTTCTTAATATTTAGTGTTTATTTACTAACCCCAACAACCATATAGAGTAGACATATTATGACCATCTGTGGGGTCAGTGACTCCAACACCCCCCAAAATGGTCTCAAACCCCATTTCATTTAGCTGAGCTTGTAGGAAACTGCTAGCCATTACCCTCCTGTCCCTCCCTGTCATGTTTCAATCACCTCCTCCCAGTTAGGGACTAACCTGTTCTTTACCAGCCCTAGGCAATTAAAGCCCTAAACTGGCAGGGCTTTATCAAAGCAAATATAGGTGGCTCTGAAAGTGCTGCCCCAGACCTCCTCCCAAGTGGCCTGGGCACCACTAAGACTGGAAACAAGTCACGTAGCCTTCCAGTCCTGGTCCCATCCTCAATCCGCCAGATCAGGGATAAATATTCCCAAAAGAAGAGTGGGTTTTTTAACATACTATACAAAACATTATTCCCACCTCCTACTTTGGCGAGTAGCGACTGGGATCTTAAAAGCTAGCAAGCTGCCATCTAGATGCAATGATGGGTCTCTCCTCGACCAGAGCAAAGAAGAATGAAGAAAACCAAAATTCATGGTAACAATTAGTCCCAGTGACTGGTACACCATCGGACCTGCGGCCTATATGAGACCAGAAGACTAGATGGTGCCCACGTAGCGCTGTTGACCACTCAGAGGGGGATCTATGTAGGCGATCCTTGATAGAGAGGGAGAACAATGTGGAAAAAAACTTAAAATCATTTGGAGAAAAGAAAAAGGGGAGGAGGACCAGTTTTGCTGGTCCAATAGAGCCTGGTGGAACCACTGAGACTATTGCCCCTAGCTGCCCTTCAGATCTGGAATTGAACCCACACCCATGGTTTCCAGCCAAACAAAAGACAGGCATATGAGTTGAACATTTGCCTGAGGTAGATACACTCCTTGGAGAAAACAATCATGGGAGAAAGAAGGGCTGCTTATGCACAGGGAGACAGCTCAGGGGGCAGGAGTGCATGGAAGGATGGACATGGGGAAGGGGTAACTATGGGGACGAAGTGGGAGGGGAGCTGTTGCATTGTGGTAAACTGTGGTCAATGTCATGAGACAAAGTGTATGTGAACTGTTGTATGGAAAGTGAATC
>NW_006921726.1:589051-593445 GCF_000298275.1 Orycteropus afer afer | reverse complement strand
TTTAGCTTGTCCACCTATCTATCCATCCATATACCCATGTTTGCCTTCATTTACAACTCAGTACTGTATATGCAAAAGGGTTCATATTTGTTGTCTGTACTTCCCATATACCTCTCTATGTTGTTCTCATCCTCAATGTTGCCATATTGGTCCCTCACATTTGGTACATTGCCCATCTCTTCACCCAAATCAATATTTATCTCTATCTAACTAACAGCGTTCCCTCCTCTCCCCTCCCACCCCTGGTAACCAACAAAGAAAATTTCCTTCAATAGATTAACCTTTCCTTAACTTTTACAGTAACGGACTAATACAATATTTGTCCTTTTGTGATTGACTTACTTCACTCAGCATAATGTACTCGTGTTATCATTTCCTTTGTTGCTGTTGTTTTAGTATATGCTGATCTCCCTCTGTCTTGATTTGTTTTTTTCCCTCTTATTCTTAATAAAACTCATGCTGGTAATGGGACCCTGACAGATTTTTTGTTTCTCCAAACTCATCTGAAGGGTAATTTCAAACCCCATGGGAAATTCCCAGGACCACTATCTTACATATAACAAGACCATGAAACAGAGAAGTCTGAGCAATCTACCCGCTCTCTTAACTAGTACTTTATTTTCACTCAGTATTACTCCATAAAACCCATTTTCCCTACATATTACAAGAACAAAAGACATTATTAACGCAATGTAATAATGACACATAATACATGGTTCCTTTGAATAAAGTGGATAATCTAAAATAGTCATATTACATAGAAAAGTTGAAGGTATATAAAAACAAAATTATAAGATATTAGTGAACATAAAGATTGACCATAAATGATATTAAAAAAACTAGTTAGCATTATTTTTCAGAAGTCAGTTGAAATCTACTTTTCACATCATCCACAAAAATAAGTAGAAGGAGATAAGTCTTTTAAAAGAGGTTAATTTATATCTCTAAGCTAAGAAGAACTAGAAAAATTTTTTTGACATATCTGACCATGTGAAAATGTTAAATAGGTGCATGTTCATTACAAAAAACCTCATTTTAAAAGTTAAACAACATACTGGGAAAAATAACTGACAAATATGGCAAATACACCTTTTTAAAGATTCATACAAATTAGCAAGAAAATTATTAAGATCCTAACAGAAAAATGAGCAAAAGATAAACCACAACTTGTAAACATGCATGAGAAAAAACATTCAGAAATGCAAAATTACAAAAAAGGGGTTCTGTTTTGCTTTCTTTAAAAAAAAAAAAATACTATTCATTGATAGAATAGATAAAATGAAACTGATACTGTTATAGACAGTGTGGATAGAAATTAATTTAGCAATATACACCAAGCACTATTAAAATGCCCATGCCCTTTTACCCAGTAATTGCTTCTGAGAATCGATTATGCAGATATATTTCAAAAACATGGAAAAAGTTACATAGACAAAGATATTCACTGAATTATTATTTATAGTAGCAAAAAAAGAAAAGAACAAGGAATAGTTAAATAATATATGGACATAATAAACCAAAACCAAACCCACTGCTATCCAGTTGATTCTGACTAATAGTGACCTCCCATTGGGTTTCCAAGGCTGTAAATCTTTAGGAAAGTAGATTGCCCAGTCTTCCTTCTGCAGAGTGGCAGAACCACCAACCTTTCGGTTAGCAGTCAGATGCCTTAGACACTGTCATGGAATAGTGTTAAAAAAAATCCTTATGCTATAACACCTAGTTATATAGGTAAAAAGAAAAAGAAATTTTAACAGTTGTTTTAATGCATGGAATTGAGTTACTAATTTCTCTAATTTCCAAACTTACTAAAATGTTACCTCCAGGACATGGGCTCTGGGTTGAGAGAGATCTGAGTTCCGGTCCTGGCTGAACCACTGTACTACCCACCTATCTGATCTTAGCCAATTTACATAACCTCTCCATGCCTCGGTTTCATCTATAGAATGAACACCATACATGTAGTTACCTCATGGGGTTTGTAAGAATTAAATTAAATGAGCAAAGAGCTTGACTGTTGGACTTGTCACACAGTTGTTGTTGTTGTGTGTTGTCAAGTTGATTCCCACTCTAGCAGCCCTACAGGACACAGTAGAAATGCCCATAGGGTTTCCTAGGCTAAAATCTTTATGGGAGCAGATTGCCAGGTCTTTTTCTCCTGCCGAGCAGCTGGTAGTTTCGAACCACCAACCTTTCAGCCGACACTTGATCACTGTACTACCGGGGCTCATTTATCACATAGTAGGCACTCAAAAATGTCATTTTTATTATTTAAAAAAAAATTATTAAAAAACGTTATTTTTATTATTAAAAATTCTTATTATTAAAAAAACAAAATTGAAACAAGGAAAAAAGACATTTCACATGCTGTGGTTTATTTAAAATTCCAGGTTTCCAAATAAAAAGTTTATTTCTACTCTGACACATACACACAGGGTCACCATGAGTCAGAATCGACTTTACGGCAACTGGTATTTTCTTTTTCTGTGAGTTTCTTCCCAGAAGACAACAAGTAAATGTAAACTTACTTGGCAAAGGACATGTTTGAGGAACTTAAACATGACCACTCTAAACAACAACCATATGAAATATATAATCTCTGACGAGTTAAGATGTAAGACAAAAAAACTGAGCCACATTAGTGACTACTACATTAGAAGCAGCAAATATATATGCTAAATATTTTATTCTAATAAGAAGTTAGACTTGGTGGAAAAAAGAAATAAAACCAAAAAGTAATTCTTAAAAGTAGAGTAGTTGAGAGATATTTAAAATATCTTGAGCTCTTTGGGGCTGGGGGCATACAGAAATAATAAATAACTTCCTAGAAAAGCCTCTATCTTTGTCATATTGTTGCTTTGGAATTCTGCCATCTGAGCCTCACAAGCATCTAATTTCAGATCCCAGCACAATGTATCACCCAGATGTCGAGCACTGGTTCATTATCAGGCCCTCTGCAAGATAAGAGTGCACATACTCCATGGTGCTGATATCTTCAAGGGGAACCAGCTCTAGAGCCTTTCATGGGCTAATAACAACAACTAAGTGGGAGGTTCTCTCAACGGGGTTTTCAACTTCCCACACTTGACAAAAGAATGCACAGAAGTAGTCCTATTCACCTTGGTCATGAAAATAGATCTTTCCTCACTGCTTGTAATTAGTATCTATAGAGAGTATTTCTTTTACAAACAATTTTATGCATTAATTTGAAGTTAGTACCAATTATCCTTACTTTGCAAGATGAAAACAGTGATAAGCAGTGAGAAGACTATTTTTCAAGATGTCAGAAAGTTTCAAACCCATTTTTAGCCCCCCAAAAGCATGCATGTAGTATTTAACTTATCCAGGCCACTAACCACAAAAGACTTAAAAAGGCTTAATAACATCAAGATTAACTGGATATGTTAGACATTATACTTGATTTTCCCCCAGACAGACTGTCTTCTAAAATTTTCCATCCCTATCTTACATAGAATCGACTGTATACTTACTGCAAAACTTCTTGTGCTTCTCGGGAGCTGCTGACCTCAATCAGCAAGTCAGTGGCACTATTCTCGGGTTTGGTGCTGGCTCCGGAGGAAAACCACACTCCACAGGGCACCAACAGTGAACACTTGAGCAATGTTTCCCTCACGGAAGCAGGCAGGCTCTGATCTCCAGGGCTTCTAACAAACTCTTAACACTACACTTTCTCTTTCTCCCTCCCTTCCTCACACACACACACAGTGAAAAACCATATTTCTATCATACACTAAATTTGTACCTCTCTGAAATATAATAATTTACAGACATAGGCTGACTAGTTTCTTGCTGATTGCTCCCTGAGATAGCAAACGGCTGGTGGGGGGGGGGGCTTTTGGCTCTCCAGAGATGTGTTTGAATGAAGTTTCAGGGCCCATCCTTGCTTTGTTTGACTCCAGTGACTGCTACAAGCTGCTGAGGTTTGTATTCTAGGTGGGAAGGGAAAGCCAGGTGACCATCCAAAACATTTCAAACAACAAAAACAGATAAATTGGACTACATCAAAATTAAGTCCCTTTGTGCTTCAAATGACACCATTAATAAAGTGAAAACACAACGCAGGACAGAGGAAAGTATCTGCAAATCTTATAAGGTTTAGCATCCAGAATAGGAAAGAAACTCTTACAATTCAACACCACGCCTTCTCATTAGTCATTAAACCTAAAAACCAAACCTACTGACATAGAATTGATTCCAACTCATAGTGACCCTATAGGACAGAGCATAACTGCTTCATGGGGTTTCCAAGGCTATAAATCTTTATGGAAGCAGACTGGCTCATCTTTCTTCTGCACAGCAGCTAAAAGTGTTAACTACTACACCACCCCTGGTAGCATAGTGGCTAAAGCACTTGACTGCTAACCAGAAGGCTG
>NW_006921726.1:583184-583827 GCF_000298275.1 Orycteropus afer afer | reverse complement strand
AAAAAAAAAAAAAAAAAAACTATATTGCACTTCCTGATAATATTTATAAGGCTGGCTACAAACACTCACTTCTACTAAGAGGAACTTGACTGCTATGTTAACCAGATAACTCTTGAGATGGTTTTAAAATTTAGTCCTAAAGCATAAAATTTCACTATAAGAAATTACATACAGAAAAATAATTGCAGTGGGAAACACTACAAGACAAATAGTTAGTGAAGTTGGCCTTTTTATGAACTACGAGAAAAGGTTCATTGGGCTTTCCCTATGAGAATATCAAAGGCAGGCTCTTCATATAAATGCATGGTTAGGAAGAAGTTTGTCAACTTACTTGTTACAATACACTGATATTTTTCCTTCTTTTTTTTTTGAGAACCCAAAGAAGAGCAAATTGAGGGCCCAAGCAAACCATCTAGCATCATGCCTAGTGCATTAAAAAAAAAAAAGAAGAAGAAGAAAAATTGCTTTGGAGTCAATTCTGACACATGATACCCCATTTATGTCACAGTAGAACTGTCCTCAATAGGGTGTGTTTTTTCTCCTTCACCTATGTTAATATGTGTCTACACCCCGTTGTTGTTGTTAGTGGTTTACCCTCCCTTGCCACCCACCCCTCTAACCATCAAAGAATATTTCTTTTTTT
>NW_006921726.1:576101-582734 GCF_000298275.1 Orycteropus afer afer | reverse complement strand
GAAGTAGATTGCCCAACCTCCCTTCCAAGGAGTGGCTGGTGGGTTGAACCGCCAGCCATCTGGTTAGTAGTCAAATGCCTTAGGCACTATGCTAGCAGAGCTCCTTTTTATAACAGTAGTCTTGTACAATATTTGTCCTTTTATGATTGACTAACTTCCCTCAGCATAATGGGCTCTAAATTCATCCATGTTATGAGACATTTCACAGATTATCATTGTTTTCCAATGTTGCATAGTATTCCATTACGTGAATGTCCCATAGTTTGTTTATCCATTCCTCCATTGATGGGCATTTGTGTTGTTTCCATCTTTTTGCTATTGTGAGTGCTACTGTGCGATGAACATGGGTGTGTATATATCTGTTCACATCATGGCTCTTATTTCTCTAGGATATACACCTGGTACTGGGAATGCTAGATCAAATGGTATTTCTACTTCCAGCTTTTAAAGGAAGCACCATACCATTTTCCACAGTGACTGCACCATTTTACAGTCCCACCAGCACTGTACAAGGGTTCTAGTATCTCCACAGCCTTCCCAGCATTTTCTTTTCTTTTTTTTTAACTTTGCTATTTTAGTGCTGGGGTGAGATGATATCTCATTGTTGTTTTGATTTGCATCTCTCTAACGGCTGAAGTCTCTAAGACATTTGACTGCTAACCAGAAGGCTGGTGGTTTAAAACCACCAGCCACTCCTCAGAAGGAAGATTGGGTAATCTATTTCCATAGTGATACCACCTTGGAAAACCAAGGAGGGGTGGCTATGAGTCAGGTCCGACTCGACGGCAGTGCATTGCATTTTGTTGTTGTAAAGGCTGAAGATCGGGACAGTATCTTCATATTTTTGCTAGCTGCCTAAATGTCTTCTTTGGTGAAGTATCTGTTCATGTCTTCTGCCTATTTTTCAGTTGGATTATTTGTCTTTTTGTTGTAAAGGTGTTGATGTATCCTATAAATTTTAGAGATCAGCCCCTTGTCCCATATGTCATCACCAAAATATTTTCCCAGTTATGAGTTCTCTTCTTTCACTCTTTTGGTGAATTTTTTTGATGTGCTTGAAAAACAGACAAATCCAATTCACTGCCATCAAGTCAGTTCTGACTCACAGAGACCCCTTTTGGGCTTCTAAGGTGGTAAATCTTTACAGAAGTAGATTGATCCCATTTTCCTTCTGCAGAGTGGCTTGTGGGTTTGAATTATCAACCTTCTAGTTAGCAATCAACAAACTGCCTTAGACACTGAGCCGCCAGAGCTCCTTATTGTGTCTGATTTTTGTTGTTGTTGTTACGTGCCGTCGAGTCGGTCCCAACTCATAGCGACCCCTCCTTGGGTTTCCAAGTCAGTATCACTATGGAAGTAGGATTGCCCAACCTTCCTTCTGAGGAGTGGCTGGTGGGTTTGAACTGCCAGCCTTCTGCTTAGCAGTCAAGTGCTTTAGCCACTATGCTACCAGAGCTCCTGTCTGATTTTTAGGAGGTCCCAATCATCTATTTTGTCTTCTGTGTTTGTGCATTTTCAGTTATATTCGATAATACATTTATGCCCTAAATTAGGGCCCCTAAGTTTGTCCCTATTTTTTCTTTGATGATCTTTAATTTTGGGTTTTCCTTTCAGGGCTTTGATCCACCTTGAGTTCATTTTTGTATATGGTGTGAGATATGGGTCCTGTTTCATTTTTTCTGCAAATGGATATCCAGTTTTACCAGCACTGTTTATTAAAGAGATTATATCTTCCCCATTTAATGAGTTTTGGCCCTTTCTCAAAGATTGCTATCAATAGGTGGATGGATTTACTTCTGGGCCACTGATACGTTTTCATTTTCAAAAGTATTACTGTAGTGCTGGGTGAAACTATACATTTAAGGATCCTTGAGCGGTCATATGAAGACTGAGGCACTGATGCCTGCTGCTAGTGCTGTATACTGTACTCCCCCCAACCACCACCCCCCAAGCCTGGTGAGGATGCAGTTAGATTGTGCATACATTTGAATTTGTTTAATTAGCCAGGAATAGGAAAACAGCTACTCTTTTGATTTCAGAGCAGATGGGAAACTAATTTTTGGAAAGAATAAGAGCCCCAGGGAGACTGCAAAATGACTCAACCTCAGTTGCCCACAAGTTCTTTCATACTTGGGAATGTGCCAATCCACTCTATTTTTCTGCCATCAAATTTTGAATCTGAAATAGCCCTCTCTGACTTCCAGGTGCTTCTGTTTCAGCTGCTCTACTGCCATACTCCCTCTGAACACAGTTTGCATCCTCACATTAAAATGAAGTCCGCGGACTCTATTTTCACAGTTTTTCTCTCTCCTCCACATGTTCAGTCTGAACTCAAGGTCATTCTTTCTGCAATGCTTTTTACCAGCTTTCTGGATCCCCTTATTTTCACAGTCTTTCTCTCTCCTCCACATGTTCAGTCTGAACTCAAGGTCATTCTGCAATGCTTTTTACCAGCTTTCTGGATCCCTTTACTCTGCCCCTGCTGAGTCAGATGCCAACCAGGGACCCAGCTGCAGTGGAGTTGATTCTGCTTCATGGCAACCCTATATGTATCAGAGAAGATCTTTGCTCTGTGAGGGGTTTCAATAGCTAATCTTTTTCCAGGACTTTCTTCCCAAATGCCTCTGGGTGCACATGAACCTCCAACCCTTCAGTTAGCAGCTGAGCATGTTAACCATTTGTACCACCCAGGGACTCCAAAAACTAACAAACCCAAAAAACAAAACAAACAAACAAACAAACTCACTGCCATCCAGTCTATTCTGGCTCATAACTACCCCCACTGGGTTTTCAAGGCTGTAAATCTTTACAGAAGTAGATTGCCTCATTTTCCTCCTGCAGAGCTGTTGGTGGGTTTGAACCACCAATCTTGGGGTTAGCAGCCAAATGCCTTATCATCCACTACACCACCACAGCTCCTTAAATACCAACCAGGGATTGCCAGATCATTCATTTTTCTTTGTTCCTAACCTGGTTCTCCAAAAGAACTATAAATACTGAACTCCCCAGAGGCAATTTGGTCCTTAGTGACTATGAACAGTTGATTTATTCATTTCTAACTGGCTTCTTGGAGAAAAGATTGAAGTTGTCAGAAATTTCATTTTACTTGTATCCATAATCAACACCCATGGAAGCAGCAGTCAAGAAATAGATGTCATGTTGCACTGGGCAAATCCACTGCAAAAGACCTCTTTAAGGAATTGAAGAGCAAAGACATCAGTTTGAAGACTAAGGTACGCCTAACCCAAGCCATGGTATTTTCAGTCACCTCATATGCATGTGAAAGCTGGACAATGAAAAAGGAAGACCAAAGAAGAGTTGATGGCTTTGAATTGAGGTGTTGATGAAGAATACTGAAAATACCATGGACTGCCAGAAGCACTTGACTGCTAACCAGAAAGCTGGCGGTTCAAACTCACCAGCCACTCCTCGGAAGGAAGATGGGGCAATCCACTTCTGTAGTGATACTGCCTTGGAAACCCAAGGAGGGGTCGCTATGAGTCAGGGCCAACTTGACGGCACATAACAACAACAACAGCCAGAAGAACAAACAAATCTGTCCTGGAAGAAGTGCAGCTGGAATGCTCCTTAGAAGCAAGAATGGTCAAATGTTGTCTCACTTACTTTGCTCCTTTTGTTAGAAGGGGCCAGTCCCTGGAGAAGGATATCATGCTTGGCAAAGTAGAGGGTCAGCAAGAAAGGGGAAGACCTTCAACGAGACGGATTGACACACTGACTGTAACAATGGGCTCAAGCACAGGCAGGATTGTGAGGACAGCACAGGACCAGGCAGTGTTTCATTTTATTGTACATAGGGTTGCTATGATTCTTAGCCAATTCAACAGCACCTAACAACAACAAGTGGCTTCTTACTGGGTCTCCCAAAGCATTTGGTCTAATTCTTAAGTTTAATTGGGGGTGAGGGGGAGGTGGTTCATTAGCCTGCTGTGATTATAAGTCAAGCATCCTTGCTCCAATTCAACCATAGTCTGATCTCCACCTGTCTGATCCCTGATTTTTATTTCTTAATCGATTCTGTATTGTTTTTATGATGGTGGTTGTGGGGGAGGGGGAAGTGATGTCAATAATTGCTTTCCCAATCCCCCAGCCTTTGCTCCCACTTTCCTTTATGCATAAGAAGGATCTTACCTAAACCCACAGAAAACAGAAGGAAGATATGAATAAATACAAGAGCATAAGTTGGTGAAACACAAAACCTAAAAAAAAGTAAATAAAAGCTTTAAAAATCAATAAAGCCAAAAGCCAGTCCTTTAAAAGAACATAATAGGAAAAAGAAAAAGAAAGTAAACCCTCAGACAGATCTAATCAAGGATTATAAAAAAAAAAAAAAAAAGAAAGAAAAGAAGGTATCCAAATTAGAAACAAGAAAAAAGACATAATTACAATATGGATTTGTAAATTAGGCAAAACAGATAATTTTCTAGGAAAACACAGATTACCAAAATTAACTCAAGAAGAACAAACAGCCCAATAGAAAAAAAGGCAAAGGATATAAAAAGGCAATTCACCAAAGGAAAAATACAAACAACTAATAACATGAAAAGATGTGTAAACTATCTAGTATCTAACAAACAAAAACCAAAACAATAAGATATTTTTAATATCATCACATTGAGTAATACTTTTATAAAGATAACAGTGTTAGCAAAAAATAATAGGAACTAAGCACTTTCAGACCCTGTTGTACTCTTGAGAGGCGACTAGAGTGGGAATTGTAAAGGAAGGACACTTCATCTTTTACTCTATATTTCTATATTTGAATTTTTATAAGAATGCGTTTCTTTTTATACCTGAAATTTTAAAAATGGAGTATTTAAGTCTTTATGCACAAGGAACTAGGAGCCCTGGTGGTGCAGTGGTTAAGTGCTTGGTTGCTAACCACAAGGTCAGTAGTTTGAACCCACCAGTTGCCCTGTGGGAGAAAGATGTAGCAATCTGCTTCCATAAAGATTACAGCCTTAGAAAACCCATGGAGCAGTTCTCCTCTGTCACATAGGGTTGCTATAAGTTGGCATTGACTCATGAGTTGGCATTGACTGAATGGCAATTTTTTTTTAATTCACAAGGATTAAATACCATAATTGTTTTGTATGTTTAGATTGGAGAGCAAAGTCATTTGAAATGGGGACATAAACTTAAAATAGCTTATGGATCTGAAACATAATTGGTTAAAAAAAAAAAGAAGAAAGAAATAAGCAGCAAGTACAGTGACTCAATGGCAATTTTTTTTTTTAATTCATAAGGATTAAATACCATAATTGTTTTGTATGTTTAGATTGGAGAGCAAAGTCATTTGAAATGAGGACATAAATTTAAAATAGCTTATGGATCTGAAATATAATTGGTTAAAAAAAAGAAGAAGAAAGAAATAAGCAGCAAGTACAGTCTGCATATGTGTAAGCAAAAACCACATGTGCAAAACTTTGCTCTGTGAAGGCAGAGTCTCTGTCCTACACCCACAGCCCCCTGCAGAAAGCTAGCACAGAACAAGCACTTCATAAATGTTTGTTGAATGAACGAAAGAAACACAGGGCCAAAGTCAATAAATAGTAGAAAAGAAAGTCTTATGTGATCAGTAAGAGGAGCTTCCTAAAGACCTTCCAAAAGTATCTGTGAAGAGATCAGTTTCATTGTAGGCATTGTTCAACTGAGAATACTGAATGTTGATAAACTAGAGTTTTTATTTGTTCATAGTAACCTCGAACAACAGGTTCAAGGTTGTCATAGGTAGTATCTTTAAGGGTTCTACCAGATGGACTCCAGTACACACACATACACAGCTGTTGCCACTAGACAACCCCATGGTGTCAGAGTAGAATTATGTTCCATAAGCTTTTCAATGGTTCATTTTTCTGAAGTAGGTCACCTGGCCTTTCTCTGAGGCACCTCTCAATGGACACGAATTGCCAACATTTTGGTTAGCGGCTGAACACATTAATCATTTGCACCATACAGGGACTCTGGACTCTAGGAGTCCCATTGAATTAGGCTGGCCTTCTCTGAGGTCACTCAGTTGACCACCACACAGAATACAGTCTGCCTGTGGTTGGAGAACACACGGAGGCAAAGGGAAGTATATTAAAAGGTACTCTGGAAATTTCAATGTCAAAAAACTAATGAAACCGTTTTGTTTAATGTATTTACACAAATTTGAAATGTAAAATTATTTTTTTCACTGAAACCCTGCTACACTGTTATATAATCATTAACTTTGAAACTCATAATACAAATACTAGTCATTTTTCTTCAGCTTACCCCCAGATTTTGCAAGAAGTGAACATGCTTGTCTATGAACCAAAAGGCAGGAGGCTCAAATCCACCCAGCACCACCTTGGAAGAAAAGCCTGGCAATCCATTTCTTAAAAATCAGCCACTGCAAACATGGGTATACTGGTGGACAGATGGGTGGACAGATAGGTGGACAGGCTGAACTAGTAGGTATGTCTATGAAGTGGGGAGTATACCCAAACACGTATAGGATTGGCAGACAATGGTCCTATAAGTTTACGTGTATGATCTAAATTCCCAGGTGTATAGTAGAGCTGACAAGAAGCAATGTGGTAGTCACCGCTTGGTCACAGCCAGCTACCCAGAGGGACTGAGTAGTTGAAC
>NW_006921726.1:569146-575311 GCF_000298275.1 Orycteropus afer afer | reverse complement strand
AAAAAAAAAGGAGAGAATGGTAAAATTTGGGATTAGAGGTGAGTGATGGTTGAATAATATGATGAACATAAGTGTCACTGAACTGTACATGTGAAAATTGTTGAAATAGCAAATGTTTTGTTACATATATATTTACCACAATAAATATACAAACTAATATTACTATCAGTAACAGTAGTTGTTATAGTAAAGTACCTGGCACATGTAAGGCTCCCAATAAATGATGATTATTTTTTATAATTCATACCTATATTCCTGACTAAGCACAAAACTTCAGACCAAGATAAATAAATAAAACTCAAGAAAAGTTTTACTGAATAGAAAAAAAAAAATCAGCCACTGAAACTCTTTTGTACTACAGTTCTATTCTGACACACATGAAGTTGCTAGGAGTTGGCATCAACTCAAAAGCTACTGGTTTTAAGCTCCAGTTAAACAGACATACTTCATCTTGGTTAGTTTGTTATTGTATCTTCACAGTATTTGTGTGCTGATATTTATATTTGTCAAAACTTAAGTTTTTTTTTCCCCCTATTTTATAACACTTTAACTAGTTCAGAACTACGAATATGGCAAAAATGGTTCAACAAAGTATAAAAGTCTTACCAAGAGTACTATAAATACAACCCTTAATAATAATAACTATTAAATAAGACTGAAATGCAAAATGTAAAGCTATATATCCTATGGACCAAGTGAGTTGTCAGTGTAATAACCTCACACAAGCAATTAAAAACGGGAATTGCAAATAGTAGAGATAATTGTGAACAGACAAGTATTAGTCTTAGTAGACCAACAATCTATTTGCTCCTAAGGTCTCAATGCTTTATTGTTTGTGAAGCCTCTGAAATGGTGGCAGAAAACCACTTAAGTCTTCCAAGTCATTTTCAAACAAAGTTCAAATGCCTCTTTGAGAAACTATCCAAGTTCTTCCTTAAGGGCAAAATAATGTCTCTTGGTGCAAAACTGATGAATTTCATTACCAAGGGAAATGAAATTTATAGATCAAAACTATAGCATCATCGTTCAAACCTTCAGTCCTCATAGACAAAACAGGTACAGAACATACACTGATGAAACATAGTTTAGAATAGTCCCAAAGTTAATTATAAATGCTTTGGTCATAGAGAAAATGGAACAAAATGTTAACAAAATCCTATCAAATAATACTTCTAAACTTCAACTAAAATCAATGGCATGCAATATGGAAGAGGAATTACTAGCACATGTGCCGGCTAGCAGTTAATTCCAAATTACTGTTGACAGGAACCTCTGGGCAGGATATGAATCAGCACCTTTTGTGTCTGCTGTTTATATGTGAGGGTCGACATGCAAAGTGGAAAAGGAGCCCAGGGAGCTAAACTGATAGGGAACCTGTTCTGTGTGCAGCCAGGAAGAAAAGCAATTGCTAGTAAATAAATGATGTTGCACTTTAATGCCAATCCACACACTGTTGTTTTCCCAGAGATTTGACAGTCTAAATAATTTAATCCTCATTCAGGACTGAAAAAAGTACAAACATTTGAATCAAACTCCAGTCACTGACCATCTGTCTTTTCAATGTGCAGTATGGACAGTGACTACCAGAGTCTGCTTTTCTGCACACAAATGCATTGGCTATTAAGAGGAAGGCCACTCATGTAGGTTTTTAAAATGAGAAATGGTACAAAAAGACCATTTCTGTGATCTGAGGTGACTCACTTTAGTAGTATATCTCAGTAATCATTATGATTTTTAATGCTAAGATGTTAGGACATCTGAGTATGGCCAAACTGCAGTAAAGACACTCTTGTGAGTTTCACTTTCACAAGAGTGGACAATTTTCTTCTCAAATTAAAGAAGGAGGAAGAAAGCCCAAAGGGACCAACTGAGAGAGGAAAAGGATGTGGAGGTTTCAGCATAGACACAAAGGGATGGTGCCAACAACCAAGGAAGCTCACATGGACAGATACCAATGACCACGGGCTAGGCACCCCTTCCAAAGGTAGAGTAATGCAAAATCTTGCACTGCCCTTTCTGGAAAAATACTGGGTAGAGAGCTAGGAAAGTTCAGGTATACAGAAAGTTACATTTTTGTACTGAGTCTGTTAGTTATGAAATTCCACATCTGATAGACTAAAAGTTTAAGAGACTCTGCTTAAATATTCTATTAGGCACTTCAGAGTTAAGAAAGAACAGGGCATAGCCCCTATCTTAATGGGCTTCGCGGTCTGAGAGGCAGACAAATGAGAGAAAAACAATGAATTATAAAGAGTTGATAACAGCAATCAAAGAAGTATTCACTAGGCACTAGAGGATGGGGGTGTAGTGCCTAAGGCATTCGACTGCTAACCGGAAGGCTGGCAGTTCAAACCCACTAGCCACTCCACAGAAGGAAGACTGGGCAATCTACTTCCATAAAGATATCAATGATATGGATTGATACAATACCTACAACACTGGACTCAAACATACCAACAATCATGAAGATGGCACAGGTTGTTGTTGTTGTTTTGCTGTCGAGTCAGCCCCGACTCATAGCGACCCCTCCTTGGGTTTCCAAGGCAGTATCACTACGGAAGTAGGATTGCCCAACCTTCCTTCCGAGGAGTGGCTGGTGGGTTTGAACCGCCAGCCTTCTGGTTAGCAGTCAAGTGCCTTAGGCACTATGCTACCAGAGATGGCACAGGACTAAGCAATATTTCATTCTGTTATACATAAGATTGCCATTAATCAGAGCTAACTCATAGCAACTAACAACAGATGAGAACTCATAAATTAAGAGAATGACAAAGAAAATCCACAGAGCTGAACCAATAGATTCCAATGGAAATAATAGGACTTGGGTGGTCACCAAGTTTTGAGGAGGAAGGAGTTTCCTGATTTGGATACAATTCACTGAGACTGGGAAACAGAATGTGTGATTAAGAATTTTCCAGAGAAAAAGAAGAGGAGATAAACATATCTAAAGAGATTTATTTTAAGGAACTGGTTCATGTGATTGTAGGGGCTTACTAGTCTGAAATTGGTAAGACAGGTGGGTGGGCTGGAAACTGGCAAGAATTGATGTTACAGTCTTGAGTATGAAACTTGTAGGGTAGACCAGCAGGCTAGAAACCCCAAATGGAGTTCTATGCTGTAACCTTAAGATGAGATCTCTTTCTCTTTGGAAAACTTCAACTTTTGTTCTTAAAGCCTGTTCAACTGGTTGGATGAAACCCATCCATATTATCAAAGCAAACTCTTGTTACTTAAAGTCAACTGTTGTAAATGTTAATCACTTCTACAAAATACTTTCATTGCAACATCTCATGTTTGATCAAACAATTCAGCACCATGGCTTAGCCAAGGTGACACATAAAATTAACCATTACACCATGAGTATTGATTATCTATTGCTGTTACCCATAAAATCTACTTCTCTTACCTACTAAATTTGGCAACCTAAAACAATGAATATTTGTTACCTCACAGTTTCTAAGAGTCAGTTATCTAGTACAGGCTTAGCTAGCTGGTTATAGCTCAAGGTCTCTCATGAGGTTGCAGTCAAGATGTTGGCCAAGGCTGAAGTCACATGAAGGCTTGACTGGAACTCAAGGATCCCCTTCCAAGAAGTTCATGCACACACCTGGCAAGTCAGTGCTAATTGTTAACAGGAAGGCTCAGTTTCTTACAAAGTGAGCCTCTCCACAGAGTTGTTTGGATACTCTCCCAATATGGCAGTTGACTTCCTCCAGCACTAATAAGCCAAGAGAGAGAGAGTCAGGAAGATGTCACGTTGTTTTCAATAACCTGTTCTTGCTGTTGTTAGGTGCCATTAAGTCGTCTCCAACTCATAGCGACCCAATGTACAACAGAATGAAACACTGCCTGGTCCTTTGACAGCCTCACGATGCATGCTATTCCTAAGCCTATAGTTGCAGCCACTGTGTCAATCTACCTTGTTGAGGGCCTTCCCCTTTTCACTGACCCTACACTTTACCAAGCATGATATCCTTCTCCAGGGAATGGTTCCTTCTGACAACATGACCAAAATAGGTGAGATGAAGTCTGGCCAGTCTTGCTTCCAAGGAGTTTTCTGGCTGCACTTTGTCCAGGACAGATTTATTAGTTCTTTTATCAGTCCATGGTACTTTCAGCATTCATCGCCAACACCACAATTCAACAGAAGATTTCAAAGAGCAGCTCGAGAAGACAAAGCCAATTATTATAATGAAATGTGCAAAGACCTGGAGTTAGAATACCAAAAGGGAAGACACAAAGAACACACTTGGCATTTGTCAAGCTGAAAGAACTGAAGAGGAAATTTAAGCCTTGAGTTGCAATACTGAAAGATTCTATGGGCAATATATTGAATGACACAGGAAACATCAAAAGAAGATAGAAGGAATACGCACAGCCACAGTACCAAAAATAATTGGTCGATGTTCATCCATTTCAGGAGGTGGCATATAATCAAGAACCAATGATACTGAAAGAAGAAATAGAAGTTGCACCGAAGGAACTGGCAAAAAACAAGACTCCAGGAATTGATGGGATACCCATTGAGATGTTTCAACAAATAGATGCCACGCTAGAGACACTCACTCAGGTATGCCAGGAGATTTGGAAGACAACTACCTGGCCAACTGATGGGAAAAGATCCATATCTGTACCCATTCCAAAGAAAGGTGATCCCACAGAATGTGGAAATTATAGAATAATATCATACACAACTAAAATCTTACTGAAGATAATTCAAAAATGGTTACAGCAGTATATTGACAGAGAACTTTCAGAAGTGCAAGCTGGATTCAGAAGAGGATGTGGAACAAGGGATATCATTGCTGATGTCAGATGGATCTTGGCTCAAAGCACAGAATATCAGAAAAATGTTTACTTCTGTTTTATGGCCTATGCAAAAGCATTCAGTTGTGTGGACCATAACAAACTGTGGATAACATTGAGAAGAATGTGAATTCTAGAACACTTCATTGTGCTCATGAGGAACTTGTACATAGACCAGGAGGCTGTCATTCGAACAGAACAAGGGAACACTGCATGGTTTAAAATTAAGAAGGGAGTACGTCAGGGTTGTATCTTTCACCATACTTATTCCATCTGTATGCTGAACAAATAATCCAAGAAGCTGGACTATACGAAGAACATGGCATCAAGATTCAAGGAAGAATCATTAACAACCTATGTTAGGCAGATGACACAACTTTGCTCACTGAAAGTGAGGATGACTTGAAACACTTACTGATGAAGACTGAAAACTGCAGTCTGCAGCACGGATTACACCTCAATATAAAGAAAACAAAAATCCTCACAACAGGACCAATAAGCAGCATCATGAAAAATGGAGAAAAGACTGAAGTTGTCAAAGACTTCATATTGGTTCTACAATCAACACCAATGGAAGCAGCAGTCAAGATATCAGACATTGTATAGCATTGGGCAAATCTGCTACAAAGGACCTCTTTCAAGTTCTGAAGAGCAAAAATGTTTCCTTGAATAATAAGGTGAGCTTGACACAAACCACGCTATTTTCAATTGCCTCACATGCATGTGAGAGCTGGACAATGAAAAAAGACCAAAGAAGAGTCGATGTTTTTGAGTTGTGCTATTGACGAAGAATGCTTAAAATACATAAACTGCTAAAAGAATTAACAAATCTTTCCTGGAAGAAGTGCAGCCGGAATGCTCCTTGGAAGCGAGAATGGCCTAACTTTGTCTTACCTACTTCGGTCATGTTGTAAGAAGGGACCATCTCCTAGAGAAGGATGTCATGCTTGGCAAAGTGGAGGGACAATGAAAAAGGGGAAGGCCCTCAACAAGACGGATTAACACAGTGGGTACAATGATGGGCTCAGGTATAGCAAGGATTGTGGGGCTGGCACAGGACCAGGCAATGTTTTGTTCTGCTGTACATGAGGTTGCTATGAGTCAGAGATGGCACCTAACAACAATAACAACAACACGTCATCTGATGTCTTGACTGCTGCTTCCATTGGTGTTGATTGTAACACAACAAATGCAACACACTGCCGTCGACTCAGATCCAACTGATTTGTTGTTGTTGTTAAGTGCCGTTGAGTCGTTTCCGACTCATAGCGACCCCATGCACAGCAGAACGAAACACTGTCCGATCCCGCGCCAGCCCCACAATCCCTGCTATACTCGAGCCCATCATCGCAGCCACTG
>NW_006921726.1:549017-550070 GCF_000298275.1 Orycteropus afer afer | reverse complement strand
TTTCAGGGAAGTTCTCCTCCAGCAAATCTTGGACAATTTTCTCAGTGGTTTTGTTTTTCTCTTCCTGTTCTGGAATTCCAATGACACATAAGTTAGGGAGAAAATATTTGCCCATGACATACCTGATAAAGGACATATCTCCAAAATTTATAGAAAACTTCAACACCTCAACACCAAAAAGACAAACAACCCAATGTATAAATGGGCAAAAGACTTGAACAGACATCTTACCAAAGATGATATATAGGCAGCCAACAAACACTTAAGAAATTGCTCATGATCATTAATCATTAGAGAGATGCAAATCAAAACAATGATGAGATATCATCTCCCCCCAGCAATAATAGCAAAGTTCAACAGGACAGAAAATAACAAATGTTGGCGAGGTTGCAGAGAGATTGGAACTCTTGTGCAATGCTGGTGGGATTGTAAAATGGTACAACCATTGTGGCATACGGTATGGCATTTCCTTAAAAACCTGAAAATAGAAATACCACTTGACCCAGCAATTCCATTACTAGGAATATATTCTAAAGAGGTGAGAGACAGTGCACAAACAGACATATATACACCTATGTTCATCACAGCATGATTCACTATAGCAAAGAGATGGAAACAACCTAAATGTCCATCAATGGATGAGTGGATAACCAAATTATGGTACATGCACACAATGGAATACGATGCTACATTAGAGAACAATGAAGGATATGTGAATCATCTCACAGTGTGGATGAGCCTGGAGGACATTATGATGAGTGAAATAAGTCAATTGCAGAAGGACAAAAATTGTATGAGCCCATTACTGTAAAAAGACAAAGAAGGGTTTGCTTGCGAAAGGGGAATCACTTTGCAGGTTACTAGGGTGGGGAGGAAAGGGGAGGGATTAATTTCAGGCTAGTTGGGGCCAACATGCTGATGTGGGTTAGGGGAGGAATATATGGAAAGAGTATGTGATCAAA
The DNA here is from genome assembly GCF_000298275.1 of Orycteropus afer afer. Lineage (NCBI taxonomy): Eukaryota > Metazoa > Chordata > Mammalia > Tubulidentata > Orycteropodidae > Orycteropus > Orycteropus afer. Next base: position 549,108 of record NW_006921726.1, on the reverse strand, counting down.
ATAACAAATGCTGGCAAGGTTGTGGAGAGATTGGGACTCTCATACACTGCTGGTGGGACTGTAAAATGGTACAACCATTGTGGAAAGCAGT
>NW_006921726.1:545420-547402 GCF_000298275.1 Orycteropus afer afer | reverse complement strand
TATGTGAACTGCTGTATGGAAAGTGAATTTGCTCTGTAAATCTTCACCCAAATCACAATTAAAAAAAAAAGAGTATGTGACCACCATGATAACATTAGGAAAAGGGAGGACACTGAATTGTGCACATAGGAGATAGATGACAGATGTGAGAGGATCAGATGGGGGTCCGTGAACAGGAGTACTCTATACCAAGGATAGATTCAGTACAGGCTAATCTTGCACAGATACCGGTGATACAAAATACCTGCAATCTTTACAGAAACAATAGAAGACAGACACAGAGCAATCCCTCACAGACACCCAGACACTATGGAAGAGAGATCCAATGGCTCTAACATTGCAGAACCATGGTACTGGGGGACACCAGATTTAACTGGCACAACATAATACATAAAAGCCTTGTTCCTCATCCAACATTGGTGAGTAGCGACTGGGGTCTTAAAAGTTTTAAAGCAGCCATCTAAGATGCACCTAATGTTTTCCTAGTGTCAGAAGTGAAGAAGAGTGCCAACCACCCCCCACACACACACCCACAAACAAGGGCATTTGGAAGCAATCAGCCCTAAGACATGACGGCCCTCAACACCAGAAGAACTAGATGGTGCCCCAATACCAATGCCAACCACTCAGGAGAGGAGCAAATCTGGAGATCCTGGATAGAGTGGAAGGAAAAACGTGGAACAAAATCCAAAAACTCAATAATGACCAGAATTACTGGTTGGATGGAGTTTGGTGAGACCCTCAATACTATGGCCCTGGGATACATTCTGGACCCGGAATAAAACTCACTCCCAGGGGCTGGCTCTCAGCCCAGCAGTTAACAAGATGTACATGCAGACCACTCAACTCAGGGGGACGCACCCACATACTCTATGGAAATGCATCCCTTGGAGCAATGGGCCACGGGACATCAGAGGGGCAACATTCACACGAAGGAAATGAACAGAAGTGCATAACTATGAGGGGCACAGGAGGAGGGTTACTGGGCAGGGAGGGGAGGAGACTGGGTTAGGTTTGGGCATGGTAAATGAGGACTGAAACTAAATGTACACATAACATTGAATATAAAAACAAACCCTTAAAATAAAATAAACAAATGCTTTAATCCCTATGTGTTATATGGATGAAGTAAGAAAATTCAAGTGATCTGCTGTACACTGTGACTAGATAGTAAGATATGGTGCTGGACAGATCTCAATGAAACTTCCAAACTAAGATGGGCTAGAAGAAAGGCCTGGAAAAGATCTATTGAAAATAACCTAATAAAAATCTTGCAGATCACACACACACACACACACACAAAAAAATTAATTAAAAAAATAAAGTGTCTTCTGAACAGGTTTTTTTTCCACTGTTTATTATAATCTGAGTAAACATTTACAAAGCAGATTCATTCCCTGTTCAACTATTCATACATGTTTTCTTTTTTTGTGACATTTATTGCAATATCCACAGTGTAACAGCTCTCTTCCCATTTCCTCCCTGTGGTTACCTTTTCCCTGTGTATTTCTGCCTTCTGAGCTTTCTCCCTGTGCAAATGCTGCCCTTCTGACCTCCCGTGGTTGGCTGTTCTAAGGCATGAACCTCCCTGGTAGAACCGTTCACTTTGTATGCCTGTCTATTGTTTGGCTTAAAATTAAGCCATAGGAGTGAGTTCAATTTCAGGTCTGAAGGGTGACTAGAGGCCATAGTCTCGGGAGTTTCATTAATCTCTATCAGACCAGTAAGGCTGTTTTTTGTTTGTTTCTTTGTTTTGTTTTTTTTAAGTTTTATTGTGATTCGGGTCAAAGTTTACAGAGCAAATTCATCTTCCATACAGCAATTCACATACACATTGTCTCATGACATTGACTGTAATCTCTCACAATGCCACAGTTCTCCTCCCGCTTCCTCCCCATAGCCACCTCTTCCCTGTGTCCTTCCCTTCCATGTGCTCCTGCCTCCAGAGTGGTCTCCCTGTGCATACACAGCCCTTCTATTCT
>NW_006921726.1:543833-544374 GCF_000298275.1 Orycteropus afer afer | reverse complement strand
TTATTTCACTCAGCATAATGTCCTCCAAGTTCATCCACCTTATGTGGTGTTTTGCAGATTCTACATTATTCTTTAGCATTGCATAGTATTCCATTATATGTATGTACCATAGTTTGGTTATCCATTCCTCAGTTGATGGACACCTAGGTTGTTTCCATCTTTTGGCTATTGTAAATAGTACTATGATGAACATGGATGTGCATATATCTGTTCCTGTCATGGCTCTCACTTCTTCAGAGTATATACCTAGGAATGCAATAGCTGGGTCAAATGGTATTTCTAATTCCAACTTTTGAAGGAATCGCTGTATTGCCAGTCCTGCTCTCTTACATTAGCCATTTGCTTGATATATCTTTTTCCAACGTTTGATTTTCAGTCTATTTTTGTCTTTATCTGTTAGGTGTGTCTCTTGTAGGCAGCATATTGATGAGTTTTGTTTTCTTATCCAATCCAAGTTCTGTAAGTGCATAGTCTTTTCTCTCTTTTTGTTTGTAGTTGTCCTCACTTGCCAGTTGATGTCTCTGGTTCCCTGTTTACAATC
>NW_006921726.1:523988-542364 GCF_000298275.1 Orycteropus afer afer | reverse complement strand
AAACCTGCAATATCTGGGGATAGCGCACTAAGAGAAAAAAGGTAGAGAAGGAAAATAATGAGGAAGAAAAATGGGAAAAATACAAAAAGAAAAACAGGGAATGGGGTTAACCATGAGAAAAAAGGGAAAAAAAATTAAATAATAAAAAAAAAATTCAACCAGGAACAGGGAAAAGAAAATAAGCTGAAAACTAGGACTTGGGAGGGGAAGAATAAGATTAATAGTAAAAAGGACAAAAGTATTAATAATAATAGTTGTTTTAAAACAGACGAATACAAGCAAACTAATCACCAGAAAAAAGAAAGCAAAAAGAACAAGAAAAAAAAAGTCGGTGGAGGACAGGGCAGGGCACCCAGGCTTCATCTGGGCACACAGACTTTGATGGAGTTCCTGTGGGCCCAGAAGGTGGGTGGGAGTGGGGGATGGCTGCATCTCCGTTCACCAAGCGGTGTGGGGTATAAGAGTAACAAGAAGAATATCGCACCTTTTTAGTCTTGCAGGTCCGGATTGTCATTGGGGTTGCTGGAAAGCCAAACCTCTTCTTAAGCCCCTGGAATCTCGGAGAGCACTGTCTCTTTAAATATCCAAAATAGTCAAGCTGCTTGTAACATTCAAAATGGCGGCGCCCTTTGGACAGGCAAAAGTCCACAGCTCAGCCTGCTTTTCTCTTCACCTTCTCCGTTTATTCTCCAGCCACCAGAGCAGTCCCCATGCAGTTCCTGGCTAGTAGGGTTGATTTTTAGGTTAATTCTTAGGTCCTACTACCACTTGGGAATCTCCAAGCTGTCTGTGCCATCAGGATCCCTCAGGATCGTTGTCAGACTGCAGCTCCTTATGTCTCCTTTTTCGGTATTTTCATGCAAATTCTTCTGCTAGTTGGAGTTTATTCCACTTCTATATCCTTCCCTTCAAGGCTCAGGGGTCCAGGATTATCTTCTGTGTTAATTGGTTTCCCTCTTCTTTGTTGAAGAGGGTCTGTGCAGTCTTTCTGCCTAGTGCGCTATCTTTTTTTCCTATTATTATTTTTGTGGAGTTTCTACTGCTCTTTTCAGTTCTGTGAAAGTTTGATTTACATATTTGGTGGCTCTTTCACTGGGTGTGTAGATGTTCATTATGGTTATGTCTTCTTGTTGGAATTACCCTTTAATCATTATATAATGTCCGTCCTTGTCTTTTTGGTTTTTGCCTTAAAGTTTCTATTTTATAAGAAATTAATATTGTCATGCCTGCTCTTTTTGGTTGCCATTTGCTTGATATGTGCTTTTGCATCCTTTGATTTTTAGCATAATTTTGTCTTTGTGTCTAAGGTGTACCTCTTTTAGAGAGCATATAGATGTATTATGTTTTCTTATCCATTCTGCCCTTCTCTGTGTTTTGACTGGTGCACTTAAATTGTCTACATAGGACCTCTGGTAGCTTAATGCCTAAGGCACTTGACTGCTAACCAGAAGGCTGGAAGTTCAAACCAACCAGCCACTCCTCGGAAGGAAAGATGGGGCAATCTACTTCCGTAGTGATACTGCCTCAGGGTCACTATGAGTCGGGTCTGACTTGAGGGCACGTAACAACAACAACGACACATTGGTGTAGTGCCCAAGGCATCTGACTGCTAACCAGAAGACTGGCGGTTCAAACCCACCAGCCACTCCTTAGAAGGAAGGTTGGGTGATCTACTTCTGTAATGATACTGCCTCAGAAACCCAAGGAGGGGTCGCTATGAGTCAGATCCAACCCTGTGGCACTGTGTTGCATTGTGTTGCATTACATTCAGTGTAATTATCAATAGGTATGGATTTTCTGCTTTCACATTGCTGTGTTTTCTTTTGTGGTGTTGATAGTTCTTTGTTCAATATATTTTTCTGTATCATGTTAATTTTCTTATCATTTCCATTGTTGATACTGTTTTATTGTTTGCTTAGACTTTATGATTTTCTTCTTTTTTATCTTGGTGAAAAGGTTTATTAATTTTCTTGAGTTTACACTAATTTATTATTATCTTCTCAGTTTAAATCATTCCATTCTACCTTGATATCGTCCTAAGTACCTCTACATTTGGAAGTTCTGTAACTACATCATTTATTCCCTCTTTTTTCTTTTTAGTTATCTTCATTTACAATTGACATCTTTTGTTCTCTATTTTCAATCTTGTAGGTTTATTTTAAATATATGTAATTATATTTTAAATTATTTTTTATATTATTTTTTATTTCTAGGTGAGGTTGCTGTATGTATGCTGTTCAGGGTTTTATATATATTTTATACATTTTTTTATATATTGTATATATATTTTTGACATAACCTGGTTTCTACTGAGAAATCAGAGCCTAGTCTTATTGATTCTCCTTTGGAGGTGACTTTTGGTTTTTCCTGAGCTGCTTTCAGTATTCTTTGTCTTTAGTTTGGAAAATTTAATTATGATACGTGTTGGTGATTTTCTTTTGGGGTCTATCCTATTTGGGGTTCATTAAGCTTTTTGAATGCCTATATTTTGATCTTTCCTAATATTAGGGAAGTTTTCTCCCAACAAATTTTTTACAACTTTCTCATTTTTTTTTTTTAATGTGTGTGTGTGTGGTCTCTTCCTGTTCTGCAATTCCAGTAAGATGGCAGCTATTTCTCTTAATTATGTCTCACATAATTCTTAGGCTTTCCTCATTTTCTTTTGTTCTTTTTTTCTGATTCTTCCTCTAACAGATCAGTATAAAGAGATTTGTCTTCTATCTTGCTGATTCTATTTTCTATTGATTCACTTCTACTCCTTTGTCCTGCCAAAGCACTATCAACTTCTGAAATTTTAGTATTATCTTTTGGATTTCTGTTTCCTGTTTTTGTATGGTTTCTAATTTTCCATTTATTTTATCAATTTGTTCTTGTATTGTTTTTCTGGATTCTTCTACAGTTTTGCCTGTGTTTTCTATGATTTTGTCTGTGATTTCCTCAAACTTTCTCTCAATCCATTGAAGGTACCTAAATACAGTTCTTGTGAATTTCTTCTCAGGCAGTTCCAATAGTATTTACTCTTCTGGAAGATCTTCAGGCCTTGTATTTTGGCCACTTGTTTGAGCCATCTTGTCCTCTGTGTGTGTGTGTGTGTGTGTACATGTGTGATGTGAAGTTGCCTATTGTCTCCAAGATATTGTAGTGCTATTGTATTTATTTGCTTGTTTTTTGTTTTGTTTTGTTTTAATATATCTGGGCAACAGGGCAGATATGTTACTCTGGTTGCTAGTTTGGCAGGAGTGGGGCACTTACCACCTGTCTCTGTCTGGATATTAGTGCTTGGGAGTGTGGGTACAAGTATCTGATCACTGATTGTGCAGAGCATCTGAGGAAAGACTGGGTGGATGTTGATCACTGTCTGTCATTGATCCCGTGGTGTTGTAGCAGGTGGCAGTACTCACCCAGTGGGTAGGGTGGTAAGTGCAGTGGGTAGGATTGGGTAGAGTCACTTGCTCCTAACTGCTGGGAAAGATAGAAAAAAAGAAGGAGTGAGGGGAAATTTAAAAGAAGAAGGAGGAGGAGGAGAAGAAGAAGAGACCCAAGAAGAAAGAATATGAGACAAAAAAAAAAATTAATGTAGCAGAGTACTAATGCATGTTCTAGATGCCAAGCACAGCTGCAGCAGAATTGTGGCACACACTTTGCAAGAGTACACACCATCAACTACGAAGAGTGAGGGATGGCACTACTGAATGCAGAGGTGGTGGGGGGTGAGGCACTTGGTCAGCTGGATCAAAAATAAGGTGGAGGGTAGAAGAAGAAAAAAGCAAGGTGGAGGAGAAGGAAGAACTGAGGAGAAAAAAAGAAAAATTGTGCAAGTGCACACAGCTGTCCACAGAGGAGTAGGGGTTGGTGTTGTTGACCATGAGGAAGGAGTAGGCATCCACTCCATGGGATCAAAAAAAAAAAAAAAAGGAGGGGAAGTTGAAGAGGAGGAAAAAATAAAAGAAAGAAGAGGGAAATAAAAGAGAGAAGAGGGATGAGTTAAGAATGGAAAAAGGAAAAGAAAAAACAAAGAAAGTAAAAAACAAACAAACAAACAAACAAAGTAGCACAGTATAGGAAAATGTTCCAGCCACCAATGGCTGCACAGCAACACAGTGCTTGCTCCATGGGAGGGCATACCTCTCACCAAGAAGGGGTGGGGATGGGTGCTGCTAACAATGGTGGGAGGGGCACCTGTTCTTCAGAATCCAAAAAAAGAAAAAGGTCAAGGAAGAGGGAGATAAAAAAGGAAAGGGAATAAAAGAGAAAAAGAGATGGAAAGAGGGAAGAACTAAGCAAAATGATAAAGGGAAAGAAAAGCAGCACAGTATTGGCACTAGGGGAGGTTTGCCATCTGTCATTGATCCAGTGGTGCTGTAGCAGATGGTGGCACTCACTCATGGGTAGGGGGGCAGTTGTAGTGCCCCCAACAGTCACCAGGAAGTTGTGGGAGGTAAGGAGGGAAGTCACACCTCTCTGGTCATCCAGTCACCAGTGTAGGTGCTGGTGCAGTCCTGGTCAAGTGGAGCTGGTTACCTGATTCCTGCTCCAATCAGAACACTGTTTGCAATAATTCAAAATGGCTATGCTGTGCTGGTTGGCAGTTTATCACTCTTTGTTCAGTGTTTTTTTTTTTTTTTTTTTCAGTCTCTTCCTCTCATCAGTTTAATTTTGTCTCACATAATTTTTAGGCTTTCCTCATTTTTTTTTTTTTTTTTTTTTTCAGTCTCTTCCTCTCATCAGTATTTGACCTGTTTCTTTATCTTTTCCTTTGAAGCTCTGGGTTCCAGTAGTGTTATCTGTAACCATTTCACTTGGTTGCTCAAGCCTTTGCTGTAAAGGGTCTGGATAGTGTATCTGCTTAATCCACCATCTTGGGTCCTGTACCTTTTTAAAGTTTTCAAAAGCAAACATGTCACTTTGATGACTAAAGTGCACCTGACACAAGCCATGCTCTTTTTAATAACCTCATATGCATGTTAAAGCTGGACAATGAAAAGTGAAGACAGAAGAAGAATACATGAATCTGAACTGCAGTGTTAACAAATATTGGATATACCATGAATTTCTTGAAGAACAGAGAAATTAGTCTTACAAGAAATGCAATCAGAATTATCCTTAAAGCAGGAATGGCAAGACTTCAGCTCAACTATTTTGGGCATATCATCCGTATAATGAGAGTCTAAAATCAGAGATACTTGATGTGTGTCAATACAGCAGTCTGAAAGTTGAGCCTTAACTCCATTTTAATGTCTTGATATGTATCTAGAATCTATGTTGAATTTTAAAGCTGCCTTTTCTAACAGCACTTCCTTTAACCTTGATGCTAACCCAACCATATACCCTAAAGGAGACTTCCTTTTTCTCTGAGGTCTGGTAGGTGCAGGATATCACAATCTATTCCCAGAGGGTCTGTCTACTATGGTCAAATAGATGCAAGATATGATAGGTTATCTCAAAGGGCCTTGATGCACAATATTATCAATGGACCCCCAGAAACAGACACAATTGAAAAAACAATTTTATTGCAAATCCCCAAAACCTTGTTCTGTTATTGTCCTGTGACCATCCTATAATAAACTGAAGAGCATGTATGCTTGCAATTTTGTACACTTAACCAATCATATACTCTAACATATATGTTATCCACCTATCTTGGCTAACTCCCCACGCTTGGATATCTACTTTTGACTCCTCTGATTGTCTTTCAGCCAATTATGATTTTGTAACTTTTAGTTCCTGCTCCAACTGTACAACAATGTTTGACTCCTCACTGTCCAGCTGAGGAGCCATCTTCAGTCTGTGAATTTTGACGTTTTCCCAGTCCAGACTGTCTCAAACCTTCAATAAACTTCTTATGTTTTCACTTTAACCAGATTCTGTGATGTTGTTCTGCAATATCAGTAAAGATTAATTGCTAAAAAAGGATGGACATCATGATTGATAAGGTGGAGGATTGGTGAAGACAAAGGAGGTCCTTGATGAAATGGATTGAAACAATAGCTGAAATAATGGACTCAAACATACCAAGGATCAATTTTAAGAAATCTAGAATAAAAAGCTAACAATGTAATAATAATTATGACAAAAATTCTCAAGGTGCCACAAAAACTGGAGATTAATGGTTGGAAAGAAAGAAAGAAAGATATTAGCATGCTGTCAGACCAATGTTTGAGGTTGCCAACAAAAGAAACACTGCTGTTTCAGTTGTGCATGAACTAATATTTTACTGACATAGAGAAGAGACCGAATGAGATCAGCTTCACTAGTGGGCCCTGGTCTCCCATGACCGGCAAGATTCCCCTCCCTTATGACAAGTGCAGGCAAATGTCCTAAGTACACCTCTCTCATGCCATAGACTGCAGAGACCCTGTTTCCTCCCCACCAGGAACAGATAGAAAATGAGGATGGCCAGGTACCAAATGATTCCTGTGCAAGAACAAGAGACAAAGGTATTGTGTGCCCTGAACATGGGAAAGACTTCTCCAATAAGGAGAAGACACTGGAAAAGAGTGAGAGACCCAATTTCCAGCCTCCTTATCAGAGGTGTTCTGGGCCCAAGGCCTTTACTTGGACGGCCTGGTGCAGAGGCTGTGCAGCAAACTGTCTACTAATAGTCCAGCCCGACTCCCACCAGGATGCCAGAAAACAAAGAAGCAAAGCAGCCTGGTATGTCTATTGTCCATTTGAACACTGAGTTGCATGTCTGTGGTTCAGTGCACAATTCTAATGGATGGTTATGACTGTGCAGCATTTGAGGAGGGTAACCAGTAGGACTAACTCCCAGCAGGGTGAGCAGGTCTGCTTACAGGAGAGATTGCAACCAGCTACATCATCACTATTTAGTTCTAAGGTAATAGATCAAAGGGCTATGCTTTCTTGATCTTAAGGAGGATTTGAACTGCATTCCTATATCATTGATGTTATTCATTACCTGTCCTGATTCAATGATATAAAAGCACTTTTTCTCCTAACATCACATATGCACCCCCAAACTGCTCTATCAGAATGTCTAGCAATCTGTGGTTTTGGATGGCAATAGCCACTGCACTGTCTCATGCTGAAGTAATTCTGAGACAAATGTGGAATTGAATTCCTTCTCAATAGTAGTAAATAAGGCTATATATTGCTTTTTATAATTCATGTACCTGTACCTAAATTCAAAGGATCAGTATATATATATATATATATATATTGCCTGATGGGAAACAGCTAGTGCAGTGCAAGAGGGGGTTATCAGCTGTGTAGATGGCTGTCATGTACAAAACAGCCCATATTGGGAATTTGGCAGGATAATATACTCTCTTCTCTGGTGATATTGAGGACTATATACCCTAGACCACATTGTCCCTTACAAGGCAGAGGAAAGCCCTTATAAAGATGAATGAAATAAAAAAGTCTCATATTTCCTAATGCCAAGGTTAAGGTAGTCCCTGTGACCCACCAACTAACTGAAAAGTGGGTATCTCCCTCCCTTGACTCTAGTCATCTGAGCATCAGCACATCACCAATCCCCATGGTGTTTAGTGAAGTTCCTTCCAGTTACATTTTATGAATAGTATACATTTTGGTGTAGGTAGTTCAAAAGGCTCTTTCTTTAAATAGTGCAATTGAAGAAGGTATCACCATTACTAGATCAGGTTAATTTGGACTTGGTGTCCATCCAAGCAAGTGCATTAGTTTCTGAACCAAGGAGAATGCTTGTTGAGTTCCAAACTCCAGTCATATAATGGGTGCTCGTCTCCTATATGACAACAGAAGTCAGTCTGCATCTGATCATATCCTGCAAGTTCACTCATGTCCAGTCACTCATACTTAATGTTGCTCATTAAACTCAGGATCAAAAGCACTGTCCTGAGAGCCAAACCATATCATTCAGTTACAGCTGTTGTTGCGAACTTTTCCCAAATTTGGTTTCATGCCATTCAAGTTTTCAACACAAAGAGATAAATTTCCCTTCATAGTTACAGTCCTTACACCTAAAAAGATGTTTCCCAAAACTGGTGGAGTAGACCATATTTATAACTGAATGATCTCCTCAGCACTCCAGGTAAACAGCCAGTTGGTCAACATGGTCTTTCACATTGATAAACTGACTGGATCATCATCTCAGTTCAAAGGTTAACAGAGCTAGCAGTTGGTCTGATTAAATGAAACCTGTTTCATGAGGTCTCATGGATGAGGGGCATGTCCATCACTGTGAGATGATCTAGAGAGAAAGAAAGAGAACATTAACAAGCCTCCCTCCCCTTACTTCCCATGGACAAAGATGCTCCTGCCCTATAACTTGATGTTAGAGTTGCCTGGGAATGGCCATCCACACTGTCTTTCCTAGTCCGTGGGTAACAATCTATCCAGGAACCCGATGCTCTTGTTGTTTCACCCAGACCTCCAACCCTAATCATTCAATCTAGGAAGAGAAATCACATCCTAAGCAAATTTAACATAGCCTATTATGTTGCCCAAGAGGTCATGAGTCCTGGACACGACTAGAGGAACCCTCGTACCTCAGTGTTCTGTAACCGCCTTCCTGAGTCCTGTGGGATTCCTCAGGAGACAAATATCTGAGGGTAACGCTGCCTCCAGCTTTGAATCAGGAGGTCCTGTGTGTGCTGCTGCCTGAACTATAACACCCCTGGGGAATACATCCAGTAGGGAGAGAAGAAAAAGAGCAGCTGGATATACTGAGACTGAATTTCACAAGCATAGCCTAATCAAGCCCACCATCTCCTCCAAGCTCAGCACGTACCAATATGCATTGTAGTGGCATGTTTCCTTTCTTCTGGAGTGCAGCAATAAATGTCCAAATAGCCTTAGTGAGACAAGGGTGCCATTCTACAAGTAGTCAATTTTGGTGGCCTTTACAAACTTGTTGCTTGAGTTATCCATTCCAGCACTCTATGAACCCATTTACCTGAGAGTGAACGGGGGCATGGGCAGTCCATCATTTGTCACGGGAGTGTGCCCATTACTGGGTTCCTTGTACTATAAATGAAGTGCCCTTATCAGACTGAAGTCTAGTTGGATATCCAAATGTATGGTACAGATATCTTTTCAAGGTTGTGATGGTGGTCCTAATGTCCACATAACTCACAGGAATAGCTATTCCATACCCAGATTATATGTCCACACCAATGAGGCACCACCAGAAGCACTGGCTAGAAACCACAGGTCCAACATTTTTGATCTGCCGTATGTATGCAGTGCCAATTCCACAGCTGGTATGACCCAATTCTCCATATTGCACAGTTGAGCTTGTTGATAGGTGCCATAAGACTGTACAGCATCTTTGGCTTCCATTTCCTCCAGAAGAAGATCTCAGTAAGTGGCCCATTCTTGCATCTGGGGCAGATTTCCATGACTAGTCCAGTGATGGACCCAACAAGCAATTGGATCAACTTGTTGAGCATAAGCTAATTCTGTGTGAGAATTCCATTCATGTTCCATTTCAAAGGGTCCTTTACCATGGATATCAACATGAGTGATGAAAATGTCTTCTTTCAAGCTCCCAAGCTACTACCACAGTCCTTGTCTCCACATAGGTGAGCCCTTGAAAGTCCAATGAGTAGTCTATCATTCATCAGACTATATAGTTACACCATCTGTAAACATGTAACAAGAATTTGCAGCTGGAGTAGCCTGCATATCCATCACCACTGCATGGAGTTCAGCTCACTGGGCTGAATGCCTCATGCAATCTCAGTCAGAAGGTGGCTGCCCTTGAGATGAATGGGGGCTGCAACCCAGTGGACTCCATCAGGCTTGAGTTTTACAGATCCCTCTGTGAACCAAGCCATACCTTCAGCTGAAACCTCATTCAACTGGGGCCCCACCTTAGCTAAGGGAAGAGCAGAAGCATCCCTTATGACTCATTTAGTCCCCTCCAGCAGGGCTTCTATCAGTTCACATAGCTAATGGACTCCCTGTGGTCCTGGCCAGGCTCAGTCCTGAATGTACCGTTCCCATTTAATAATGGAACTCTGTTGACTTGTCCTTCTTTGTTAATGAAATTTGTGAGTACTCATGTAAGAATAGAAAGCTCTGGTGTCACAGTCACACACGATGCTTCAGTAATCATGCCCAATAACAAGCCAAGAGCTATCGAAAGAAACATACTTTGTAGCTGCCTCAGGTAGTCTGAGTGTCCAAAATTCAAAAGGCCAGTGCACTCCAGTGGCAGTTTCTTTTTGCCACAGATTCCAGTTAGCATGAGTAAGAGTTGCCAAAACCCAGCAGGACCTATTAGCCCCAGTAGTGGGTCTGTGCCACAGCATGTTGTTGCGGACCCCAGCAAAGGTGGCTGCCTTATGATTACCCTTGATCATAGCAGCTAGAAGAATGCCTAAATGTGTCACATGTTGTCTCTAGTAGCCAAACAAACCCACAGCTGTTAAGCCTCTTTTTTGTTGGTGGAGGCTGTCAAGGACAGTACCTTTTCTTGATCCTGTCAGTAATACTCCTTTGACTCCCTGTCCAAGTGGCTCCTAGGAACTTTACTTGCTGAACAGGTCCCTAAACCTTATAAGGTTTGATGACCAAACCTACATTTGTCGTAATGTCCATAGCAGTATATAAGGCTGATTCAATTTATTCCTTGGCCTGGCCTGAAATAAGGATATCATCAGTGTAACAGACGGCAAGTACCTCTTAGGATAGTGAGCTTCCTGTAAATCCAGCCCTACACACTGGTGACATATTGCAAAGAAACTAAGCTATTCCTGTGGTAGCACAGTCCATTCCATATGAATGCAAATGAATCCTGATCACCTCCCACAAAGGGAAAGAGAAAGAGAGCATGGGCCAAATCAATAACAGCATACCAGTTTCCTATGTGAGCTACCGCTGCCTCAGTGAAAATAATGATGCCAAACACTGCAGAGGCCAAGGGTGGCACCTCTGCATTCAACTTGCGATAGTCCACTCTTAACCTCCAAGCTCCTAAAGTTTTTCTTACAGGCTACACTGGCTGTTAAACTGTGACAGGGTGGTACAAAACACTCCTGCCAATAGCAAGTTCTCAATCAGCAATGTCCTTTTCTCTACCTGAAATGTGGTACTGTTTTGGCCAAATAACCTAATGAGGCTTGGGTAATTCAGGTGGTGGGCAAGAGTGGACATCCCCCACTGGTATGTATCAATCTACTTTTGGGCAGCATACATACCCTTTAGGCACTGGTGATGCTTTGTGCTACATGCAGCCAGAATATCTATGCCTGTATAATACACTCAGCAGTGTGAACCACAATCACCATTACCCAAAATGGCCCCAAAGGTCCCACCCTTAAGTACATATACACCTCCCTGTGATGAGTTACTGCATCCACCCTAAAACTTCCCAAAGCTGCCATCCCTCACCTCAGCAAGGGCCTAAAATGAAGGTGACCTGGGCCCTAATACCTGGTAGTCCCATAAATGTCTGAATTCTTCCTGATTCTCTTTCCACCTCTACAGGAGCATAGGGCACTGGTCCCTGGTGGGTACCCAAGACCTTGATCCCAGCCCTAGTCATTCTTCTTTTTTCTTTTTTCCCCCTGTATCCATCTCTCCATGTACTCCTGCCCCCTGAGCTGTCTCCTTGTATATAAACAGCCCTTCTTTCTCCCATGATTGTTCTCTCCAAGGAGTGTATCTACCTCAGGTAAATGTTCAACTCATATGCCTGTCTTTTGTTTGGCTGGAAGCCACAGGTGTGGGTTCAATTCCAGACCTGAAGGGCAGCTAGGGACCATAGTCTCAGTAGTTCCACCGGCTCTATCAGACCAGTAAACCTGGTCCCCCTCCCTTTTTATTTCCTTCAAATGATTTTGAGTTTTGTTCCACACTGTTCTCCCTCTCTATTCAGGATCTCCTACATAGATCCCCCTCCAAGTGGTTGACTAGTAGCTGGGCACCATCTTGTTCTTCTGGTCTCATAATCATATAGGCTGAGGATCGCATGGTGTACCAGTCGCTAGGACTAATTGTTTCCATGAATCTTTGGTTTTCTTCATTCTTCTTTGCTCTGGACAAGGAGAGACCCATCGTTGCATCTAGACGGCTGCTTGCAAGCTTTTAAGATTCCAGTCGCTACTCGTCAAAGTAGGAGATGGAACAATGTTTTGTGTAGTATGTTATCCAATTGAGCTTGATGTCCTGTGCGACTATGGTACTGAGCCCACAGGTTCAACTACTCACCCCCTCTAGGTATCTGGCTGTGGCCAAAAGTGACTACAGTCTTGCCCCTTGTCAGCTCTACTATACCCCTGGGAATTCTTACAGAACATAGCAACACACTTGTAGAAATATTGTCTGTCAACCCTATACATGGTCTTGGGTACACTCCCTGCTGCATACACACACCTAATAATTCAGCCTGTCTACCCATCTATCCACCCATATACCCATGTTTGCCTTCACTGCCAATGCAGTACTGTATGTGCAAAAGGGTTCATCTTTGTTGTCTGCACCTCCCACGTACCTCTCTCTGTCTTCCTTTTCCTCAATGCCAGAATGCTGATCACTCACATTTGGTACATTTCCCTTCTCTTCACCAAAATCAATACTATTCTCCACCTATCCAACAGTGTTCCCTGCCCTACCCTCCCAACCCTGGTAACCAACAAAGAAAATTTCCTTCCATATATAAACTGTTCCTTGACTTTTACAATAATGGACTAATATTTGTCCTTCTGCGATTGACTTATTTTACTAAGCATAATGTCTTCCAACTTCACCCACATTATGTGGTGTTTTGCAGATTCTACTTTATTCTTTAGGGTTGCATAGCATTCCATCATGTGTATGTACCATAGTTTGGTTATCCATTCCTCAGCTGATGGACACCTAGGTTGTTTCCATCTTTTGGCTATTGTAAATAGTGCTGCAATGAACATGGGTGTGCATATGTCTGTTCTTATCATGGCTCTCATTTCTTTAGGATATATACCTAGTAATGGAATTGCTGGGTCAAATGGTATTTCTATTTCCAACTTTTTAAGGAATTGCAATACTGCTTTCCACAGTGGTTGTACCATTTTACAGTCCCACCAGTAGTGTATGAGTGTCCCAATCTCTCCACATCCTCGCCAGCATTTGTTGTTCTCTGTCTTGTTGAACTTTGCTGCTAGTGCTGGGGCAAGATGGTATCTCATTGTTGTTTTGACTTGCATCTCTCTAATGGCTAATGATCATGAGCATTTCTTCATGTTTGTTGGCCACCTGAATATCCTCCTTGGTGAAGTGTCTATTCATGTCTTCTGCCCATTTTTGAATTGGAATATTTGTCTTTTTGTTATTGAGGTGTTGGAGTGTTCTATAAATTCTAGAGATAAGCCCCTTGTCAGCTATATCATTACCAAATATTTTTTCCCAATCTGTAGGTTCTCTTTTGACTCTTTAGGAGCACATAAAAATTGTCTTTGGAAGCACATAAAAATTTAATTTTTAGAAGGTCCCATTCATCTAGTTTCTCTTCTGCTGTTTGTGTATTTTGGGTTATGCGTGATAGTTTATATATGCCATATATTAGGCCCCCTAAACTTGCCCCTAGATTTTTCTTGAGGAACTCTATAGTTTTAGGTTTTACATTTAAGTCTTTGATTCATCTGGAGTTAGTTTTTGTGTATGGTGTGAGGTACAGATGTTGTTTCGTTTTTCTGCAAATGAATACCCAATTTTGCCAGCACCATTTATTAAACAAACATTCTCTTCCCCATTTAATGGATTTCAGACTTTTGTCAAAGATCAGCTGACCATAGGTCAATGGATCTATTTCTGGGTTCTCAATTCTATTCCATTGTCTATGTGTCTGTCATTGTACAAATACCAGGCAGTTTTGACTACTGTGGCTATGTAGTAGGTTTTGAGATCCAGCAGTGTGAGACCTCCTACTTTGTTCTTCTTCTTCAAAAATACTTTGCTTATCTGGGGTCTCTTTCCTTTCCATATAAAGTTAGTGACTGGTTTTTCCATACCCTTAAAAAATGTTGATGGGATCTGGATTGGGATTGCATTGAATGTATAGATTGTTTTGGGTAGAACTGACATTTTCACAATGTTCAATCTTCCTATCCATGAGGATGGTATGTTCTTCCCTTTATGTAGGTATCTTATGGTTTCTTGAAGTAATTTTTTATAGTTTTCTTTGTATAGGTCTTTTGTGTCCCTGGTAAGATTTATTCCCAGGTATTTATTTATTTATTTTGGTAGCTATTGTGAATGGTATTGATTTCCTTATTTCCTTTTCAGCAATATCTTTGCTAGTGTAGAGGAATACAACTGATTTTTGTAAGTTAATCTTGTATCTTGTCACTATGCTAAATCTCTCAATTAGTTCCAGTAGTTTTCTTTGCTGAGTCTCTTGGGTTTTCTATGTATAGGATCATATCATCAGCAAATAGGGATAGTTCTAATCCTTCCTTACCAGTTTGGATGCCTTTGATTTCCCTATCTTGCCTTATTGCCCTGGCTTGGACTTCTAATACAATATTGAATAAAAGTGATGATAGAGGGCATTCTTGTCTGGTTCCTGTTTGCAATGAGAATGGTTTCAGTCTCTCTCCATTGAGAATAATGTTGGCTGTTGGTTTTGCATAGATGCCCTTTATTATATGTCCCTTCTATTCCTATTTTGATCAGGAATGGATGCTGGATTTTTATCAAACACCTTTTTTAAATCAATTGATATGATCAGTGGTTCTTTTCCTTTGTTTTATTTATGTGATGGATGATGTTATTTATTTTTCCAATGTTGAACCATCCTTGATTACCTGATATGAAACCCACTTGGTCATAATGTATTATTTTTTTTGATATGTTGTTTGAGTCTGTTGGCTAGGATTTTGTTGAAGATTTTTGCATCTATATTCATAAGGGATATTGGTCTGTAGTTTTCCTTTTGAGTGATGTCTTTGCCTGGTTTTTGTATCAAGGTCATGCTTGCTTCATAAAATGAGTTAGGGAAGATTCCATCCTTTTCTATTATCTGCAATAGTTTGAGTAGGATTGCTGTCAGTTCTTCTCTGAACATTCAATAGAGTTCTCCAGTGAAACTGGCTGGACTTGGGCTTTTTTTTTTTGTTGGTAATTTTGTTATGACTTGTTCAATTTCTTCTTTTGTTATGGGTCTGTTCAAATTTTCCACCTCAGTCTGTTAGTTCAGGTAAGTAGCATGTTTCTAGAAATCTGTCCATTTCTTCTAGGTTTTCAAATTTGTTGGAGTATAGTTCTTCATTGTATACTGATATTATCCCCTTCATTTCTGTTCATTCTCTTGTGATGATGCCCAATTTGTTTCTCATTCATGTTATTTGTATTCTTTCCCTCTTTTCCTTTCAGCCAATAAAAACAAAACTCAAAATCATAAAAAAAAATAAAAAAGACCAAGCTTACTGGTCTGATAGAGCCTGGTGAGAACCCTGAGACTATGGCCCCTAGTTACCCATCAGGCCTGGAATTGAGCTCACTCCCATGGCTTCCAGCCAAACAACAGCCAGGCATATAAGGTGAACACTTACTGCAGGTAGAGGTAGATATACTCCTTAAAGCGATCAATCATGGGAGAACAGAAAGGCAGTATTTGCACAGGGAGACTGGTCAGGGAGTAAGAATGCATAGGAAAGGACACAGGGAACAGGTAACTACAGAGAGGAAGTAGGAAAAGAGCTGTTACATTGTGGGGATTGCAGTCAATATCATGAAACAAATTGTGTATGAACTGCTGTATGGAAAATGAAATTGCTCTGTTAACTTTCACCCAAATCACAATAAAAAATTTTTTTAAAAAGAAAGTAAGTAAGTCGTCCTGATCCACCATTCCCATCTGGCTTAAATGTGGGCCAAAAGAAAAGAATTATAGTCAAATCCCACACTAACGATAAGAAAAAAGAGAATAATGATCAAACTAATATCCCCACCAACAATGAAGGCATCGCTGAGAGACAGGTCCATGAAATAGATGAAAACTGCAATTTAATATTTCTAAACAAGCTGAAAGACATGAAACTACATATTGAAAAGGTTCACTGCATACCCTGGAAAGTCAACTCAGAATGGCAACACTTAAAGATACCTAGTAAAACTAACAAGCTTTAAAGATGAGGAAAGAAAAATCCTTAAAGCAGTTAGGCAAAATAGCCAAGTCATTTATAGAGGTGATAGGTAGGTGGGTAGGTTGGTAGGTTAGTAGGCAGACAGACAGACAGACAGACAGATAGATAGATAGGAGTATGGTAGATAGCTGCTGCCACATTTACTCCTACTAATGGCAACTCATTGACTCTGACTCAGGGTGACCTTGTGTACAACAGAATGAAGCATTTTCCAGTCTTGTCCCAACCTCATAATCACCAGCATGTTCCAGTCCATTGTTGTGGTAATTGTGCCAATACACCTCACCAAAAGTCTCCCTATCTCTCATTATCCTTATACTTCAATAAAAATTATGTTACCTTCCAGTGACTGATTCTTCCTAATGATATGTCCAAATTATGTGAGTTAGACAATGTTCTGTTGTAATACATAGAGTTTTCATTGGCTAATTTTTGGAAAAAGACCACCAGGCTTTTCTCCTTAGTCTGTTTTAGTCTAGAAGTTCTGCTGAAACTTGTTCACTATGGGTGACCCTGCTGGTATTTCGAATACTGGTGGCATAGCTTCCTGACAGACTGACAGACAGATGGTGGAAGTCTCTTATAGGGGAAAGAGAATCAGTTATCATCCAACTTTGACAGCAGATAATAGAGTAACATATTTAAGCTACTCAAAGAAAGGAAACATAAGTCAAGGATTTTAGACCCAACCAGACAGACATTGTAATATAAATGTCACAGATAAATTTGAGCATGGAAGAACTCAGGGCATACTATTCTTATGAGCCTTTCCTAATGAATTTACTAGAGAACAAGCATCAGACAAACAAAATGTATGGAAAGGAATCAGCATAAACACTGGTATAAGGATTTACATATATATTTATCCACAGAACTAAAACAAAATTATTATTATTATAAGGGAAATGGTACAGTAAGAAATATTTGACAATGTAGATTCAGCACAACTATCAAAAAGTTCTAGAAGGAAATATAAAGGTGTAGAGTAGGAAATAACCTTCTATACAGAAAATGCAGAACCTTCAAAAAGAAAAAGAAAGTTGAGAATTTCAGCACATAAATATATGAAATGTTCATATGACCCAAAACACAATTAAAAAGGTTGCAATCAAGATGATTCTAACTCATGGTGATCCCATGTGTGTAAGAGTAGAATTGCACCCCTTAGTGTTTGCACTAGCTATAATCTTATGGGCATAGATCACCAGGCCTTTCTTTTGAGGCACTGCTGGATAGATTCAAAGCACCAACCTTTCTGTTAGTAACTGAATGCAAAATGTTTGTGTTACCCAGAGTCCATCCAAAATACCATAAACAAATTTAAAAGACAAGCAACAAACTGGTTGAAGATATTTGTAATCTATGTGACGAACAAACCACTAATATCACTAAAATATAAATCAAAAGAAATACCAAAACAAAAACCAAACCCATTCCTGTTGAATCGATTCCAACTCATGCCAACCTCATATGTTAGAGGTAAAACTGCTCCACAGGGTATTCTTGGCTATAATATTTATGGAAGCAGTTAGCCAGGCCCTTCTTCTGTGGCACTGCTAGGTGTGTTCAAACTGCCAATCTTTAGCTTAATAGTCCAGTGGAAATTGTTTAAGCTACCCAGGAACCATCATAAGAAATACAAATAGTTAATAAATATATGTAAAAAGTTGTTCATACTGTTTAATAATTTAAAAATTAATAGTAAAATAATGAAGGATTACATAATATTTGTCAGATTAGCAAACATTGAAAATATCAGCATTGGTGGGGTATGTGGGCTCTCATGGCATAGTGTCTAAGGCATTTGACTGTTAACCAGAAGGCTGGCGGTTCAAACCACCAGCCACTCTGCAGAAGGAAGACTGGGCAATCTACTTCTGTAAAGATTTACGGCCTCAGAAACCCAAAGAGGGTCGCTTTGAGACAGAATCAACTCGATGGCAGTGAGTTTTCTTTTTTTCCCCCTACTAAGTACACACTACATGTAAGAAATTATGTCAGAAGCCAAAAATATAAATATAAGTAATATAGAAACAATGCCTCTGTCCACACAGAACTTATATTTTTGGAGAATGAGGAAAGGGAGGAAAGGGGATTTTTAAAAGGACCACATGATTATTTAAATGCAATTTTGACATGTGGTACCAAGTACAACAAGGGAGCTCTGGTAGCATAGTGGCTAAGGCACTTGACTGCTCACCAGAGGGCTGGCGGTTCAAACCCATCAGCCACTCCTCGGAAGGAAGGTTGGGCAATCCTACTTCCGTAGTGATACTGCCTCGGAAACCCAAGGAGGGGTCGCT
>NW_006921726.1:513589-519013 GCF_000298275.1 Orycteropus afer afer | reverse complement strand
TCTGTGTCTGTGTTAATTGGTTTCCCTTTTCTTTGTTGAAGAGGGTCTGTGCAGTCTTTCTGCCTAGTCTGCCATCTTGCTGGAACCTCATAACTGGTAAAATTTTAAGTATCCACATTTGTCTTAGTAATTCTACTCCTAGATCTCAAGTTTACCAAATACTCACAGAACTGGGCAAACACACCACAAACTCATGCTTACTCTAGCACTGCTTATAATAGGAAAAGCTAGGAAACAATGTCCATCAATAGAATATTGGCTCAATCAGAGTACATCCCCAGAATTTAATCATCAGAAAGAGTAACATAGAGATCTACATACTAATATAAAATGACGTGTGTTTAATGAAAACAAAACCAAGCACCAGCTTCGTTTTACAATTAGTCAATATAATTAGTGTGAGCAAATTTCTGAAAATAAATATGTATTATATATTCTAGCATATGCATAGAAAAGATCTGGAAGAATAGAAGTAAAACAGTTGGGAATTTTCACTTTCTAATAAATCATGTATCTGCATTATTTGTAATTTTTACGCTAAGCAAGAATTACTTTTTGAAAAAAGAAATTAAATCCAGGAAACAAAACATTTCTTTAAACCTATGCGCTGAAACAATCCCAAACTTTTCTCATATTTAGGTATCTACAATCACATATACTGAATGCCTTTCCTCTGCCAATGGTAATGGAAAAAATGTTTTCTTCCTAATCATAAAAAATAAAACACTCACAAGCATGCAGCCAGAAACACACACACCCTTTACTTAATACAGTGTGTAAAATTTTAGTCTTTGCTTTTAGATTCTGTTCCTTCACACAAAATTAAGATTATAAATAAATCTACTTGTAGCTTCTATCTAAACCCAACTTAAAGCAATTTAAAACAACTATAAGCTACAATCCCATTATAATTAGAGTCTCAAAGCTAGACTCAGTCTGGAATTACCTTTTCATTTGGAACTCCTATTAAAATACCATACCACAACTCCTTTAAATAAAAATAAACCCTAGGAGCTGATGTTAGGCTTCCTTTGTAGCTACTTATAATGACTAAGTTCTGTGCTTATATTACAGTTTTCATTGAATTACTACAATCAAAGGATTTGTATGTTTTTCTCATTACAACTTAATTCAGTTTTCTTAGTACACTGTTATAATCCTTTCCCAGATGAAAATGAGGAAAAAAAAATTGAGCAATTTACTTAAAATCATAAAGCAATACAGTAGGAGTATGAATCAGCAAAAGAAAACTAAAAGTCTCCTGTCTAGAGGCTCAATACCAGCTTTATACCATTCACATCTAGGGTGAGCTATACAGCTTTTAAAGTCACCTTCGGAAAACATTCAAGGCGAATCTACTACATCATGACTACCTAGAAAGAAAAGCCTCAGATCTTGGTATAGCCTTTTTAGTATGCTGAATGCAATAAAATGCTTTCCATTCAACGACAGAAACAAGTTCGGAAACACTTAATCATTTGCCATCAGCCTATGAGCATTCCCACTGCAACTTCTTCCAAGATCCTTTAGTATTTCTATCCAGAATCAGAAAAATTATAAAAATGTTTGACTTATAAATTACATATAAATACTTTATAAGTTTATTTAGCACAATTTAAATACAAATATTTATTAAATATCTATTCTGTTCCAGAAACTGTGTGTGGTAGTTGAGGCTGTCTGTCACCTTGGCTGGGCCATGATTTTGAGTGGCATGGCAGATGGATGTAGTTATTCCCCATGATGAGATTGGAAGTGGTATAATCAACTCCATGGTAGAATCTGCTGTGAGCAGCTAATTAGTTGCCTTTGGGATGTGGACTGCTTCCAGTATAAACGGAGAAGCTTTGAGAAAGTTCTCTAGCTTTTTGGCATTTTTGGGCTGTGCTGCCTGCCGATCTTGGGATTGTTCCTGGACTTAAACCAGTGGCCTACTGATCTTGGGATTGTGCCATTTTACCTGCCAATCTTGCATTCATCAGCCTAAGTAGCCAGCAGCTGTGTGAGTCAGAAGAAGCTTCCAGCTCCAGTGGGCCTGGAACAAAAGGCAGAGTTGAAGCCCAAGGTCAAGGGGCCTTCATCCAACCCCTAAAGCCAGCAGTCTGAATCAGAACTTCTAGCCTCCTAAACTGTAAGATAATAAATTCCTGTTTGTTAACACCATCTACTTATAGCATTTGTGTTATAGCAGCACTATAGAACTAAAACACTGAGTTAATTACTATAAATAAAAAATGAAAAAGACACTCTCTTGGCCCCCAAGGATTCCAGTCTGATAGAGGACATACAGGCCCATAAATTACTGTCATACTGAACTCCTACTTCCTTTTCTATGAATGAGGATCTATGTCACCAAGAAAACAGTAGAAATTATGACTATGAATAATTATTGTGTGAATTGAACACTTTATTTTCCCATACTTGTCCCTTAAAAACTTATATGTATTTCCAAATACCCTAACAAAAGGAAGCACGGCTTCTTGGAGAAAGAGTTGAGTTCTACATAGAGATCTACATACTAATACAAAATGATGTGTGTTTAATGAAAACAAAGCCAAGCACCAGGTTGGAATATGGAATGAATAATATGGAATGAATAAGATGAGTCAGGAGCATCTTGTGGTGTTTGAAAAGCAAGGAAGTACTCCAAGACTAATGGGGTTCATGTCAAATGGACACATGAATAAACCTGAGGGAGAGCCATTTGGCCTATTTGAGACAATATGAACAACAACTACAAAAAGCACAGTAATGAATTAAAAACCCATACTGATACTAAAAGAAGAATAAATACCAGGGAGTAAAGTTCTTCTTAGAGAATTCTTGTACCAATAAGTAGCATCATGACAAATGGAGGAAAGATTGAAGTTGTCAAAGACTTCATATTACTTGGTTCTACAATCAATACCAATGGAAGAAGCACTCAAGACATTAGACAACATAGTTCACTGGGCAAATCTGTTGCAAAAGACCTTTTTCAAGGGCTGAAGAACAAAGATATCTCCTTCAAGACTAAGGTGTGCCTAACCTAAGCCAGGGAGCTCTGGCAGCATAGTGCCTAAAGGCACTTGGCTGCTAACCAGAAGGCTGGAGGTTCAAGCCCACCAACCACTCCTCGGAAGGAAGATGGGGCAATCTACTTCCGTAATGATATTGCCTCGGAAACCCAAGGAGGGGTCACTATGAGTTGGGTTCAACTCGACGGCATATAACAACAAACAACAACACCTAAGCCATGGTATTTTCAATTGCCTCATATCCATGTGAGAGCTCTGGTGGCACAGTGTCTAAGGCATTTGACTGCTAACCAGAAGGCTGGAGGTTCAAATTCATCAGCTACTCCTCGGAAGGAAGTTTGGGCAATTTACTTCCATAGAGATACCTCCTCAGAAACCCAAGGGGGGTCACGATGAGTCAACTTGACTAGACAGCAGTGAGTTTTTTTTAGTTCATATGCATGTGAGAGCCGGACAATGAATAAGGAAGACCAAAGAAGAGTTGATGCTTTTGAGTTGTGGTGTTGCCAAAGAATACTGAAAGTAACACAGACTGCTGAAAGAACTAACAAATCTTCCCTAGAAGTGCAGCTGGAACATTCCTTGGAAGCAAGAATGGCCAGACTTCGTCTCACCTACTTTGGTCATGTTGTCAGAAGGGACCATTCTCTGGAGAAGGATTTCATGCTTGGTAAAGTGAAGGGTCAACAAAAAAGGGGAAGGCCCTCAACAGGGTGGATTGACACAGTGGCTACAATGATGGGCTCAGGTATAACAAGGATTGTGAGGCTGGCACAGGATCAGGCAGTGTTTCGTTCTGTTGTACCCAGGGTCATTATGAGTCAGAGACACCTCAATGGCACCTAACAGCAACAACAACATGAGTTGGAACCGACTCAATGGCAGTTTGGTTTGGTTTGGTTTTAGCTGTACTTAGACCAGCCCATACCTGTCACTTACTTACCTTGCACTGCAACCTAATTCTTCTTCACTAGTCAAAGTGCCTCACAGTTTGAGGCATTCACCTCTCTGAAAACCTCTTCTTTATGGATATACTATCCCCTCCTTCAGGCTCACACCAGTCAAAACTCTTCTGATGAGAACTTTCTAAAACTCCCATCTCTAAAGCTCCAAACAGCTCCAAAATGGTTCAGCAGAATTCTCCCCTTCCAGAGAAATGGTGAGTTCAATTCCTGGCCAATGCACCTCATGTGCAACCACTACCCATCTGTCAGTGAAGACCTGCACTGAGCTTCCAGACCAATATGGCCTGGTGATCTACTTCTGAAAATCAGCAGTTAACAACAAACAAGAGAAGTGCATGTCCATGACCACCACCTGCTCAGGTATGAGGCACCCCCACCTCTCACCTGGACTCTGCAGCATGCCCTAACCAGTCTCCCTGCCTCTACTTTTGCCCCTCCTTTTATGTCCACTACACCTGTCCACTCAGCAGCAGAGGGATCTTTTAAAATAACAAATCAGAGCATGTCATTTCTCACTTAGAACCCTTCGAGGGCTTCTCACTGCATTTGGAAGGAAATTCACATTCTGTGTCCTGGCCCACTTTAGGGCTGTCAAGGCCTAAGCCAGTTTAGGGCTGCCAAGCTCCCCAACCTCAGGTCCAACTGCTCTCCCCATGCTCAATGTACCTCACTCATTCTAACCTTCTTCCAGTTCCTTGAACATGCCAAGCTGGTCCCACCAGAATGCTTTGCACCTGCTGCCTTGAATGCTCCCTCCCCTCAGCTCTTTCCTCTGTCACATCTCTGCTCCAATGCACCTCCACTAGGAGGCCTTTCCTTTCCATGCTCTATAATGACTCTCCCACCGCATCCCATGTCTCTCATATCCCCTTGTTTATTTCTTCAGAGCCTTTATCATCAAACTAAAACCATCACCTTTGTTTGACTACCACAGAAGGTCTATGAGAGCAGGGCCTGATCTCTCCTGTTCGACATGTTCTTTGCCAAACTTCCACAGTGCCTGACACACAGCAGGTGCTCAGCAAATGTTAGTTGATACGTATGTGGGTCTTGCCTTTCAGTGGAGATATGTGTCTGGATGTCTTCTAAAGGGGCACTGAGGTGCACAGACAAGAGACCCTCCAACTCGTTGCTGAACTGATGGGAAAATTCAAAATTTAATCATAAAATCATGACAATCATTTTCTTCTAAGAGTTATAAAAGGCTCCAAACAAATAAAAAAAAAAAAAATGCTCCCCAAAGTGCTTTCAGGATGAGAACCCTACTGACAACATACAGGGCCTTCCAGCAATACTTTATATTGATGTGTAAGCATTGTTGTTGTTGTTGTTATGTGCCGTCGAGTCAGCCCTGACTCATAGTGGCTAAGACACTTGCCTGCTAACCAGACGGCTGGCGGTTCAAACCCACCAGCCACTCCTCGGAAGGAAGGTTGGGCAAT
>NW_006921726.1:512302-513339 GCF_000298275.1 Orycteropus afer afer | reverse complement strand
ATTGCCCAACCTTCCTTCCGAGGAGTGGCTGGTGGGTTTGAACCGCCAGCCTTCTGGTTAGCAGTCAAGTGCTTTTAGCCACTAAGGCTGGCACAGGACTGCACAGTGTTTGATTCTGTTGTACATAAGCTCACTATGAGTCAGAGACAACTCAATGACACCTAATAACAACAGAGAATACTAGCAAATAAATGTACAGGAAATGACCAAATTAGAAAAATCACCATTTTGTAAACCATAATACACTCATCATTAGATACTAAAACCATTAAATGATTGTTGGGGAACAGGATGTTCATATGATCTCAAAGTTTTATTCCACAGATAATTTATTAATTACAAAAGGAAGGCATGCTCAAGCTATCATCACCAATAATTAGGCAACCTGACATTATGTGGTGCGTTAAGAAATACACAGCATAATTTATGTAGCCTTCTTGCCAAAACTTGTTTAAAACTAACCATGATGAAGAAATATACAAATACTCAATGTAGGACAACTTGCTCAGCCTCTTCAAAAACATCCAGTGTCATTAAGAAAACAAAACTAATTCTTAAAAATAAAATAAAAGTGACCATAAGTTTTCAGGAAGGCTAGGCAGATCCCCTTTGAGATGTGAGTCTGTGCTGGGAATCCTCTCAAACTTCGTCCTTTGTATTTCTTCATTTATATCTTTCCTTGTTTATAATTTATAATTTTCTTTATTCATATCCTATGTTATATGAAAGTTTTTGTCACATCTACAGAGATTCTATGAGTTTTGTGGGTATTGCAACAAATTAACAAATTATCGAACCCAAAGACTGCCATAGGGGAAACAGGTGGTGTCAGAAGTAAATGGGAAAGTTGGAAAGTGGAGGTATATCTGACCTCTGCCTGATAGGAACCAGCTTTGTGCTGATATTGATTCCTATAGTTTTAGTCAAAATTATCTCCTGAAGTTATAATTGAAGTTATTAATTTCAGTTATTACCATTACATTATCTAAGATTTTAAAACAGCTATCATAAAAATGCCTCAAAAAAAAAAAAAAAAA
>NW_006921726.1:507484-508661 GCF_000298275.1 Orycteropus afer afer | reverse complement strand
TGTTCCTGTCCTGGCTCTCACCTCTCTAGGATATATACCTAGTAATGGGATTGCTGGGTCAAATGGCATCTCCAATTCCAGCTTTCTAAGGAATCGCCATATTGCTTTCCACAGTGGTTATATCACTTCACCATCCCACCAGCAGTATATGAGAGTCCCAATCTCTCCTCATCCCCATCGGCATTTGTTACTTTCTGTCTCATTGAACCTTGCCATCAGTGCTAGGGTGAGACAGTATCTCATTGTTGTTTTGATTTGCATCTCTCTGATGGCCAATGATAGTGAATATCTCTTCATGTATTAGCTGGCCATTGGTGAAGTGTCTATTCATGTCTTCTGCCCATTTTTCAATTAGATTGTTAATTCCTTTGGTGTTGAGGCATTGAAGTTTTCTATAAATCTTAAGAGTTAATTCCCTTGCCAGATACGTAATTATCAGCAAATAGGAATCTGTTGTTGTCATTTTTGTTATGTGCTTTTTGTGTGGTGTTGATTTCTTTGTTCCATATAATTTTCTATGCTGAGCTCATTTTGTTTATGAATCATGTTATCACTTCCTTCATTGCTATTGCTTTAGTATTTGCTGAATATTTATGCTGGTCCTCTTTTTTATTTTGATGTGAAGGTTTATCATTTTTCTTTGAGGTTACTCTGTGATTTATAGTTTACTTTCCAAGTTTAGAACAGTCCATTCTATCTTGTATTTGTCTTGACATCCCTACCATCTAGAAGTTCTGTAACAACAGTTTTTTCCCTCTCTTTGGTTTGTAGTTGTCCTCATTTGTGTCAATTGATATCTCTGGTTCCCTGTTTACAATCTTGTAGGCTTATTTACTTTGGATACTTTCATAGCTGGGTTGGTTTCTGGGTGATATCATCATGTGTATTATGGTCAGTTGTTGGCTGTTGTTGTTTCTCTGTCCAAAGGGCTCCCTTTAGCATCTCTTGTAAGGCTGTTCTGGTTTTAACAAATTACCTCAATTTCTGCTTATCTGGAAATCTCCTAGTTTCACCATCATATTTGAGGGACAATTTTGCTGGGTACATAATTCTTCGTTGGAAATTTTCTCTTTCAGGGTTTTACATATACCATCCCATTGTTTTCTCGCCTGCATGGTTTCTGTCAAGAAATCCAAGCTTAGTCTTATTGGTTGCCCCTTGTAGGTAACTTTTCATT
>NW_006921726.1:505659-507384 GCF_000298275.1 Orycteropus afer afer | reverse complement strand
TCTCTGCAAAGAAATAAAATATATATTAAAAGTTGAAATTTTAGAAATGAAAAATACAGTATTCAAACTCAATGGATGGGTTCAACATAGAATGGAGGAGGTGGAGGTAATAATCAGTGAACTTGAAGATAAAACAATATAAATTACCCAATATGAGCAATAGAGAGAAAACAGACTGACTAAAAAATGAACAAAGTCTCAAAGACCTGTGGGACTAAAACAAAGAATCTACCACCTCTATCATCAGAGTCTAGGAAAGAGGAAAGAAAGAGGGTGGGGCTGAAAAAGTATTCAGGAAATAACAGTTGAGCATTTTACAAATTTGATAAAAGACGTAAACCTGCAGATTCAAGAAACTGAACCCCAAGCTGTTAAGTGCAAACAAATCCACACCAAGACACATAATTGTCAAACTTCGGAAAAGACTAAAAGGCAAAGACAAACTCTTGAAAGCAGCGAGAGAGAAATGACACCTTATCCATAGATAAGAAACAATTCAAATGACAGCTGATTCCTCATTAGAAACCATGGAGGCCACAAGGAATGGCATCACATTTTTCAAGTGCCGAAAGAAACGAACTGTCAGCCCAGAAGCCTGTATCCAGTGAATGGATCCTTCAGGAATGAAAGGGAAAGCAAGATTCTCAAATGAAGGAAAAGTAGGAGAATCTGTTTCCAGCAGACTCGCATAATGGCTAACAGAAAGGAAATGATGAAAGAAGAAATCTAGGAACATCAGGAAGAAGAAAAAACATGGTAAGCAAATATATGTGTAACTATAATAAATGTCTGCCTCCTCTTAAAACTTCTAAGTTATGTTTGATGGTTGAAACAAAAATTATAACTTTGGCTGATGTGGTTCTAAATGAATGTAGAGAGCATATTCAAGAGACTTATAAGTGGAGGAGAATAAATAGAGGTAAAGTTTCTATACTTCACTCAAACTAGTAAAATGATGATACCAGTAGACTATGATAAGTTATATACATATAATGAAATATAACATGCTACCACTAATAAAACTATACAAAGACCATATCCTGTACCATAAAACAAAGCAACAGAGATGGTCATAAAAACATGGTGACTGATAACAGTAAGAAACAAAGTAAGAGGCACAATATAAACAATTTATGTAAACCAAAAAGATATGTACACAAAACAGTACACACTTTTAAGTACACATATAGCAAAAGGATATATATTCAACACATTAGAATAGCTTACTATGGGAGGAAAGGAATGAAAGTATGGTACAGGGATAAAATACAATGAAAGAATAAATGCACAAATAAATATACAAACAAGCAGTGTGAGAGAAGGGATTGCATGGACCAATGATAATAATGTGCTAAGAATGAGAATATAATTAATTCAATTCCCCATGCCTGACATCTATAAACATGCGATGAGGAAGAAATCAACTATAAACTGGACATCATTGTTGCATGCCATCAAGTCCATTTTGACTAATACCAACCTTATAGGACAGAGTAGAATGACCCCATAGGAGTCATAAGGCCCAGCCCCTGGAAACAGAGCACCAGGTCTTTTCCCCCATGGTGCAGCTGGTAGAATCAAACCATTGACCTTTTGGTTAGCAGCAAAGTATTTAACCATTATACAACCAGAGTGGGAGCTCTGGTAGCATAGTGCCTAAGGCACTTGACTGCTAACCAGAAGGCTGGCGGTTCAAACCCACCAGCCACTCCTCGGAAGGAAGAT
>NW_006921726.1:493857-500284 GCF_000298275.1 Orycteropus afer afer | reverse complement strand
TTTTGGTGAGTTTGATGATGATATGTCTGGGTGATTTTCTTTTGGAATCTATACTGTTTGGGGTTCGTTGGACTTCCTGAATGGAAATATTCTCATCTTTCATCATACCAGGAAAATTCTCTTCCAACAAATCTTCAACAATTTTCTCTGTGGTTTTATTTGTCTCTTCCTGTTCTAGAATTCCAATGTTGTTGTTGTGTGCTGTCAAGCTGGACACAACTCATAGCGACCCCTCCTTGGGTTTCTGAGGCAGTATCACTATGGAAGTAGATTGCCCAACCTTCCTTGGGTGGTGGGTTTGAACTGCCTTTTAATGGTATCCCACATGAACCTTAGGCCTTCTTCATTTTGTTTTGATCTTTTTTCTGATTTATCCCTTTCCAAAGAAGTGTTTAGGTATTTGCCTTTAATCTCCTTAATTCTGTCTTCCCTTGATTCAATTCTGCTCCTTTGCCCATTCAATGTCTTATCTATTTCTGAAAATTTAGTATTAATCTTCTGGATTTCTGTGTAGATTTTTTATCATTTCTAATTTTTCATTTACTTTGTCATTTTTGTTCTTGTATTGTCTTTTGAAATTGTTCTACAGTTTTCTCTGTGTTTTCTTTGATCTGTCTCTCAATTTGTTGAAGATACTTAAATATAATTCTTTTGAATTCCTTATCAGGGTTCTAATGCTGCGTCTTCCTTAGGGATGTGTTTTGACTCTGTATCTTGGTCCCTTGTTACTCCTGCTTTATCTTGCTTCTTTGTGTGGACTGTGATGCTCTGTTGTCTTCCAGGCATTGTGACGTTTTTGCGTTTATATTTAATTGGTGATTGTACGTTGGAGTGACCTGTCCATGATTTTCCTTTTCTTTGTTTTGTTTGTATGTAATCTATGCAAGCAGGGTACTGTGCTGTGCTCCTCTATTCACTAGTTGACAGCACTTATACACTCACCTCCTGTCCCCTTTCCTGTTGTCAGTCTCTTGTATGTCCCTGCCGACCTGGGCAAACAGAGGCTATGCTTACATCCCTGGAATCTGAATGAGAATGCTGTCACTTTAAAATCCAAAGTGGCTGCCGCTTGTAAAGATTCAAAATGGCTTCCCCTTTGGTCACTTTAAATATCCAAAATGGCCACTTTTTGTAAACATTCAAAATGGCTACACCCTTGGTCATTTTAAATATCCAAAATAGCTGCCACTTATAAACATTAAAAATGGCTGCACCCTCAGTCCCTTTAAATATACAAAATGGCTGCCACATGTAAACAATCAAAATGGCTGTGCCTTCTGGACAGCAGAAAGTCAACACCTCAGGTTGTCTCCCTCCTTGCTGCTTCCCTTCCTAGTCATAAGCCACCAGCGCAGTTGTCCCTGCAGCCCTTGGTGACCAGGGCTGATCTTTAGGTCAATTCTCACGTCCCAACACCACTTGGAAATATTCAGGCTGTTGGCCCCATCAGAGTAGCTGACAGTCCACAGCTCCGACCATCTCTGTACTCACTATTTTCATTCAGGTTTTTCCACTAGTTGGTGCCTAATCCACTTCTGTATAGTTTCTTTCAAAGCTCAGGGCTCCAGGATTATCTTCTGTATCTATGTCAATTGGTTTTCCTTTTCTTTGTTGAAGAGGGTCTGTGTCGCTTGTCTGTCTATTCCTCCATCTTACCAGAAGTCTCCCTCTCTAGATATTCTTCTTTACCATGTATAGATTTGAGTATATGTTAAATGTTCTTTTCTTTCCATTTGGAGAATGCCCTTAAGTAATACATGCAGAGCTAGTCTGGTAGTGGCAAACTCCCAGAACTTCTGTTTATTTGGGAATGTCTTAATTTCCCCTTCATTTTTGAATGGCAAGTTTGCTGGGTATAAAATTCTTGGTTGGTAATTGTTTTCCTTTCAATATTTTATATATGTCACTCCACTGTCTTCTGGCCTCCAGAGTTTCTGGGGAGAAATGCACACTAATTCTTATGGTGGACCCTTATTATGTTAAATTGTGCTTTTGTTGTGCTTCTTTCAGAGTTCTGTCCTTTTTTATTTGGTTTTCAAGAATTTAATGATGATATTTCATGGAGTGGATCTTTGTATTTCCTTTGTTTGATGTTCATGTAGTATTTATTTATTTATTTATACATTGCAGCCTTGGTTCTGTTTTCAGGTCTGGGAAATTCTCTCTGATTATATCTCAGAAAATTTTTTCTATGCTTTTATTATTATCACAATGCTTTGACTCTCAAAAATTCTAATGTGAGATTTCTTAACTGACTTCCACATTTCCATTCAGCCTTGTTTGCTTTTTGTAAATTTGTTTATTTTGTTTTTCTTGAAACTGAATAATTCAGTTACTGTCTTTCAGCTCACTTATTCTGTCTTTTGTCTGCTTATCTATTGTTGAATTTTTCTCTTGCATTTTTTATTCAATTAATTTTGTTCTTCAGTTCCACTATTTCTCTCCATCCTTTGTTGTTGTTGTTGTTTGAAAGTTTACAGGTAAACTGGTTCTTCATTTAACAATTCATACATTTTGTTTTGTGATATTCACTGCAATCCTTACAATAAAATAGCACTCTTCCCACTTCCTCTCTGTCTTTACCATTTCCCTTCATCCCTCTTTCCTATTCCTTCCTGACTTCTTAGCTTTATCCCTGAGCAAATGCTGCCCTTTTGATTTCATATGATTGACTGTTCTAATCAGTGCATACCTTCCTGGTATTATTATTCACCTTACAGGCATGTCTATCACTTGGCTGAAAGTTGAGCCACAAGGAAGATTTCAGTTTCCAGCTTGAAAGGTATCTAAGGGCCATAGTCTCAGAGTCCACCAGTCTCTACAGCAGTAAGCATGGTCTTTTTATGATTTTGAATTTTTTTCCACATTCCCCACCCCCACCCCCACCCCATCTGGGAGCTACTGTTGTAATCCCTTTCAGAGCTGTCAGCAATGGTAGCTGGACATCATCTAGTTCTTCTGGTCTCAGGGTTGTCCAGACTGGGGT
The DNA here is from genome assembly GCF_000298275.1 of Orycteropus afer afer. Lineage (NCBI taxonomy): Eukaryota > Metazoa > Chordata > Mammalia > Tubulidentata > Orycteropodidae > Orycteropus > Orycteropus afer. The sequence continues at coordinate 497,298 of NW_006921726.1, read as the reverse complement.
TCACAGGATCCATTAGTCCTTTGGACTAATTGTTCCCTTGTCTTTGACTTTCTTCACTATTCTTTACTCCATATAGATAGAGACCAATAGTTGCACCTTAGATGATCACTCAAAAGATTAATACCAGGAAAATATGCACTCCCTCTCTCTCTTCTTTTTTCCTATCTCCTTGAGTTTCTCATTTTATATCTCATTTTGTTTCCTGATCTCCATTAGTTTGTTTTCATTGTGCTCTTTGATTTATTTAAACATACTTAGTGCTATTATCTGGAAATATTCTATTTTTCCCATTATCTGATCTCCACAAGAGGAATTTCTGCTTCTTCATCTTTTTCCTTTGATTGGGCCATCTTATTTTATGATTTTGTATGTTTTATTTTTGTTGTTGAATGTGGGACATTTTGATATCTTATTGTGAATTCAATGTTTTCTATGTTTTAAGGAACTACCTTTCTTAGGTTTATCTCTATTACCTTTGCCTAAGTTCCATTAAAGGGCACTCTGGACATTTGGTTCTTTCAGCATTGAGTCATCAGTTCTGTCTTAGGATTTATCTATTACTATCAGGTGCTACTATCACTCTTTAAAGGGTTTGGGAAAGTTTTAAGGCTGACTTTACTGGTGCATGAGGGTCCCTCAGTCTTCTGTGGATTTGCCTGTAGCCTTCCCATATGGCTTTACAAGTCAGGCTGGATTTCTTCACTTCCCTTTGTAGGATTGGGACACAGCTTTCCCAGTATGGCTAAATGCACATGTGTGGAACTTTGCCATTGGCCTGAGAAGGAGGTGGTGGTACTCAGCTTTCCTGAGGTAATAGGAGCGACTGCTTTATGTCCTCCCCTCATGTGTGACCCTGAACAAGCTCTCTTGTGTTGCCTAGTTGTGGACAGGGAGCCAGGTGTTTCCCACTGTGTTGCCTATGTGATGTATTTTTCTCACCCTGGCAGATGGATGGGTCCTGTGGCTCTTCTGTGGTCCCTGGTCCTAGAGCCCACTGGTCTTGTGTCTCAGTGAGATTCAATAGCACTCACTCATGGCATCTCAGCTTCCCTGTGACCCTTTCCAAGTGTGTGGTTTGTGAATTCTCATAGCTAATCTATGCCACCTTAATTTACACGTTCCTCAGTTTAACTCCGATCCTGCATTCTTTGTCTAGCTGTTGTCTGTCTCTGTCTCAAAATAGCCACAGTGAGCCAAGTTCTTAGGACACCAGCAGCCAGAAACTCCCAGCTTCTTTGCCAACACAACTTTCCCCCTCCCACCTCGGGACTCACCTCAGCCCTCCAGCACTTCAACTTGCCATCTGGAGCTTTGAGATCTCAGTCTGTGCCTGTTTTTATTCACTGTTTGGTGGGTTAGTTGCAGGGGGATAAATGGGACTGTTTAACCTAACCCTTCATCCTTCTTTCCCTGCCCCTCTGTATAATTAGATTTTTAAAAGATACTTTGATGAGCTAAGCTCAGATTCAAATTCAATGACCTCAAAAAGCCTTTCAAACCAAAACATTTAATTATACTATCTGCTGCTTGTGGAGACATAATAACTCAGGCAGACAACTCAAGCAGTTGTCAGCTTGGTGCTTTACATCATCATCCTCAGCACAGAACAAAAATCAGTTAAGTGTTAAGTAAGGAACAGAATGAAGAAGAGATTGCTTCCTACTTACTTTTAGCTGTTTTTTCAACAAACATTAATAAGCACCAATGGAGTCCCTGGGTGGTACACGCAGTTAACAAGCTCAAACTGCTATGTAAAAGGCTGGAAGCACTATGGAAAAAAGAATTGGACATCTACCTTTCAATATCAGCCACTTAAAATCCTAAGGAGTACATGACACACAAGAGGTCACCATGAGTCGAAATTTAATTAATGGCAACTGGTTGGCTGGTTATAAGCATACTACCCTGCTAGGGAAGTATAGGAGGTCTGGTAGCATAGTAGCTAAAGCACTTGACTGCTAACCAGAAGGCTGGCGGTTCAAACCCACCAGCCACTCCTCGGAAGGAAGGCTGGGCAATCCTACTTCCGTAGTGATACTGCCTCGGAAACCCAAGGAGGGGTCACTATGAGTCTGGGCTGACTCAACAGCACATAACAAGGGAAGTATAGGGTTTATAATTAAGTATGATTTGCTATTCAGACCTCAAGAAATTCTCAGTCTTGGACACACAGTTAAGCAACAATAAATTATAGTACAACCTTGGAAAAGAAGTAAGTGACAAAATGCCACATGAGCAAGGCTAAGGCCAGAATTTGGGCAACACAGATTATGATAGTTAAGGTTATGTGTCAACTTGACTGGGCCTGGTTTTGAGTGGCTGAACAGCTGGATGTAGTTATTGCCCATGATGAGACTGGTAATCAACTTCATGGTACAATCTGCTGTGAGCACCTGAGTAGCTGCCCTAGGGATGTGGTTTGCATCCAGTATATAAGAAGTTTAAGAAAAGTATCTAGCTTTTTGGCATATCTGGGTCCTGAATTTGGCCAAGTCTTCATCATAATGGACTGCCATGTTGTCTGCCAATCTTGAGACTGTTTCTGGACTTGAAGTAGGGGACTTCCATGTTCCTTGATAATTTGGGGACTGTTTCATTTTCCTTGTCAACCTTGGGTCAGTCAGCCTCAGTAGCCAGCAGCTGTCTGAGTAAAGAGAAGCCTCTAGCTTCAGTGGGTCAGGAGCAACAGGAAGAGATGAAGCCCAAGGTCAAGGGGCTTTCATCTAGCTCCTAGAGCTCGCACTTTGAACTCAGACTTCTAGCCTCCTAAACTGTAAGAGAATAAATCCCTATTTGTTAAAGCCATCTATTTGTGGTATTTTCTGTGAGAGCACCACTAGAGAACCAAAACAGACTAACATGGACTAGGGTGATCAGGGTGGTTCTCTAGAAAGATGCAGATTGCTATGTTTGGTAACAAGCCAACTACTATCTTGAAATGCCCAAAAACCAACTAAGAGACAAGATCATTTAAGATGGTTGAGTAGTTAGTTTTTCCATGTCCTGCCAGTGATATACCTTCAAGGCTGCATAGTACATTGTTGTTGCTGTTGTTAGGTGCCACCACATTGGCTGTGACTCATAGCAACCCTATGTACAACAGAACAAAACACTGCCTACTCTTGCTCCAGCCTCACAATCCTTGCTATACATGAGCCCATTGTTGCAGCCACTGTGTTAACCCATCTCGTTGAAGGCCTTCCCCTTTTTCACTGACCCTCCACTTTACCAAGCATGGTAACTTTCTATAGGGAATGGTCCCTTCTTCTTCTTTCTTTTTTTTTTTGTTTTTAATTGTGATTTGGGTGAAGATTTACAGAGCAAATTCACTTTCCATACAGTAGTTCACATACACTTTGTCTCATGACATTGACCACAGTTTACCACAATGCAACAGCTCCCGTCCCACTTCCTCTCCATAGTTACCTCTTCCTCCATGGA
>NW_006921726.1:490087-493757 GCF_000298275.1 Orycteropus afer afer | reverse complement strand
TTTTTTTTTTTTTTTTAATATGTTATTGTGTTTTTAATGAAAGTTTACACAGCAAATTAGGTTCCCATCTGACAATCTCTACATAAATTGTTCAATTACATTGATTATATTTTTCACAATGTGTCAAAATTCTCTTTAATTGCATTCTGGTTGGTCCATGCCCAGTACTCTAGTTTCCCTGCCCCCTTATCTTCTCATCTTTGCTTTCAAGTAACTGCTAACCTTTTGGTTTCACATAAATGGTTTTTTCTAATGAGGCACTGTATGCAGAGAAAAAACCCTTTATTTTGTGTGACAATCTGTTATTTTGCTAAAAGGAGACCTCAGCAATAGTTTTGGTTCATGTTTTAAAGACTATCTCAGGGTGATAGTCTCAGGGAATCCTTCAGTCCCAACTGGTCCAGTGAATCTGGACTTTTTAAGAATTTTGAGTTCTGTTCTGCATTTTTATCCTGTTCTATCAGAGTCCATATATTATGGCTCTAACCAGAATGGTGTGTAGTGGTAGTTGGGCACCATCTAGTTTCCTCTGGTCTCAGGGTAGATGAGGCTGCAACTCATGTAGATTATTAGCTCAGCAGACTAGTTTTTTCTCTGAGACTTTGCTTTCCTTCTTTCTCTTTTGCTGCTAAGTAGTAGAGACCAATAGTTGTATCTTAGATACATAAGCTTTTAAGACCCCCAACACCACTCACTTCAATAAGATACAGAATATGAACTTGATGATGCCCATTAACTGAGTTGTCCCATGAGACTAAGTCCCTAAGCCTTTAAACCCAGAAAAACAGTCACCATGTCTGAGAAGTCACATGTCTGAGAAGTGTCTGTAACAGTGTCCTCTGTGAATTTAGATGCATGAGTATATTTTGTCTTTCAGATGTAGTAGATAGGAATAAATCCAACCAGAGACACAAAAAACCTATACAGAGAAAACTATAAAACTACAAAAAACTACAAAACACAGGACACATACCTCACACCACACACAAAAACTAACTCAAAATGGACCAGAGGCCTAAATGTTAAATCTCTGATCCAGAGGTTTAACATTTTTTTCCAGGATAAAATTCCTGGAAGAAAACTATGGGACCTATTACAATTATTGTTTTAAATAGGCTAACAAACATAAGTACAAATGTGTGAGTCGCAGAAGACAAATTAGATAATTGGGACCTCATAAAAATTAAATACTTACATTCTTCAAAAGACTACGAAAATAGTGAAAAGACAACCTACAGACCAGAAAAAGTCTTTGGAAACGATATATCCAATAAGGGTCTAATCTCTCAAATATATACAAAACATCAACAACTCAAGAACAAAAAGATAAACAACCCAATTTAAGAAATAGGGAAAGGACATTCACAGACACTTCACCAAAAAGGAATTCAGGCGGCCAAAAAAAACAAACAGCTAGATATAGAAATGTGTTATGATCCAGGAATCTCACTCCTATTATCTACCCTAGAAACCTAATAGAAGTGGCATGAATAGACATATGCACACCTATGTTCTTTACAGCATTATTCACAATAGCAAAAAAAAAAAAAAAGGAACCAGCTTAAGTGCCTTTCAGTGGATGAATGGATAAGCAAAATGTGGTGCAGACATACAATGGAATACTATGGAACCATAAAGAACAATAATGAGTTTATGAAACATTTTATTCATGAATAAATACATCTGAAAGACAAAATATACTCATGCATCTAAATTCACAGAGGACACTGTTACAGACCATTCCCAAAGCTGTTTCTTATATACAGGAAGCAGACCACATACCCAAAGCAGCTACACAGCTGCTCTAATAGATTCCACCATGGAGTTAATTACCAATCTCATCATGGGGAATAACTACATTCAGCTGCCCAGCCACTCAACCAAGCCCAGCCAAGTTGACAGACAAACTTAACCACCACAGTACTATTTCCCTAGTTTATTTTCTATAACACTCCCAGTTAGTGTAAAGCAACCCAAATGATTTTTTGTCTTCTACCTTGCAACATTGTTGAATTCTTCTATTAGATCTAGCAGTTTTCTTGTGGAATTTTAAGGGTTTTCTGTTGGCCTAGTGCATAAGGCATCAGACTGCTAACCAGAAGGCTGGTGGTTCAAACCCACCAGCCACTGCACAGAAAGAAGGTTGGGTAATCTACTTCCATAGTGATACCACCTAGGAAACCCAAGTAGGGGTTGCTATGAGTTGGGTCTAACTCGACAGCAGTGTGGTTTTGGATGTATAGGATGATGCCATCTGTGAATACAGATAGTTTTACTTTTTCCTTTCTGATTTGGATACCTGCTATTTCTTTCTTGCCTTATTTCTCTGGCTAGGACTTCCAGAACAGTATTGAATAAGAGTGGTGATAATGGGCATCCTTGCCTCATTCCCATCCTCAGGAGAAGGGTCTCAGTCTTTCTCCACTGAGAATAAAGTTAGCTGGTGGTTTTGCATCTATGTTCTTAATTGTGTTGAGAAATTTCTTTATATTCCTTTGTGCTGAGAGTTTTTATCAGGAAAGGGTGTTGGATTTTATAAAATGCTTTTTCTACATCAACTGATATGATCATGTGGTTCTTTTCTTTGTTTATATTTATGTGGTGAATTACATTGTTTGATTTTCTAATGTTGAATCATTCTTGCATTCCTCTGTGAATCCACCTTGATCGTAGTATATGATTTTTTTGATCTGTTGTTGAATTCTGTTGGCTAGTATTTGTCAAAATTTTTTGCATCTATATTCATGAGGGATAATGGCCTGAAATTTTTTTTTGTGTGTGATCTCTCTGCCTGTTTTTGGTATCAGGGTGATTCTGGTTTAATACAACGTTTCTCTTCTATGTTTTTGAAGAGTTTGAGTAGAATTAGCGTCAACTCTTCTCTATAAATTTTGTAAAATTCCTCGTGAAGCCACCTGGTCTTGGGCTTTTTCTTTGTTCTTGGATAACATCTTCAATCTCTTTTGTTAGGAGTCTGTTTGGATTTTCTACCTCTATTTGTGTTAGTGCAAGTGGGTAGTGTATTTCCAGCAATGTGTCCATTTCATTTAGGTTTTCAAATTTGTTGTTCATCCAGGTTTCCAAATTTGCTGACATACTATTTTTCATAGTACTCTGTTATGATCCTTTTTATCTCAGTTGGGTCTGTTGTGATTTCTCCAGTTTCATTTCTTACTTTGTTTATTTCTCTCTTCTCTCTCTTGTTTTGTCAGTCTAGCCAGTGGTTTGTCTACTTTATTGATCCTTTCAAAGAACAAACTTCTGGTTTTATTAATTCTTTCTGCTGTTTTTCTCTTTTATATTTCACTTATTTTTGCTCTGATTTTTATTATTTCCTTTCTTCTGGCAGCTTTAGGCTCCTTTAACTCTTCCTTTTCTATTTGTTCAGGTTGGCAGTGTAAGTTATTGATTTTGGATCTTTCTTTTTTAATGTAGACATTTATAGCTATGAATTTCTTTCTGAGCACTGCTTTTGCTCTATCCCAAAAGTTTTGATATGCTCTGTTTTCATTTTGTTCTAAGTCTTCTTTAAATTCACTTTTGATTTCTTCTGTCCCAAGTTTTTCAGTTAGTTTTCTGTTATTTAGTTTCCATGTATTTATTTTTCTTATTCTTCCTATTATTAATGATCCTTATATTTACCCATACTATTATTCAAAGATCCCTCTCT
>NW_006921726.1:482416-484972 GCF_000298275.1 Orycteropus afer afer | reverse complement strand
CATAGTCTTATAGGCTGCAGATCAGATGGTGTACCAGTCGCTAGGACTAATTGTTTCCATGAATTTTGGTTTTCTTCATTCTTCTTTGGTCTGGATGAGGAGAGACCCATCGTTGCATCTAGATGGCAGCTTGCTAGCTTTTAAGATCCCAGTCGCTACTCGCCGAAGTAGGAGGTGGAACAATGCTTTGTATAGGGAATGGTCCCGTCTGACAACATGACCAAGGTAGGTGAGATGAAGATGGCAGACCAGACAGATGTAATATCCAAATCCTTTACAACAAAGACCCAACAAATCAAGTGAAACACACAGATGACAATCTTGGAACCCAGAGCTTCAAAGGAAAGGATAAAGAACTACATCAAATACCAATTGGAAGATGACAACATCATCTGGAAATTGACCAAGCTATAACCAAAAAAACCAAACTCACTGCCATCAAGTCGGTTCTGATTTACAGCGACCCCTCCTTGGGTTTCTCAAGCAGTATCTCTAGAGAAGTACATTTTCCAGACTTCCTTGCAGGGAGTAGCTGGTCTATTAAAAATAAGATAACCTACAAGACTGACAATAGGGAAGCAGAGACGACTATTTGTATATGCTGACAACTACAAAGCAAAAAGAAGGAATAAGTGGTTTAGTTACAGAGCTTCCAAATAGAAAGGAAGTTGTGGTAGTTAAGTTTGTGTGTCAACTTGGCTGGGCTTAGTTGAGTGGCTGGGCAGCTAGATGTAGCATTCCCCATGATGAGACTGGTAATCAACTCCATGGTGGAATCTACTATGAGCAGTTGAGTAGCTGCCTTAGGGATTTGGTCTGCTTCCTGTATATAAGAAGCAGCCTTGGGGAATGGTCTCTAGCTTATGGCATGCTTGAACCCTACATGTAGCTGAGTCATTGTTCAACTGCCTGCCATATTCTGCCAATCTTGGGACTTTCAATGGACTTGAATTAATGGCCTGTGTGTGGTTTGGTAACATTAGGACTGTACCTTTTTACTTGTCAACCTTGGGCCTGTCAGTCTCAGCAGCCAGCAGCTGTCTGAGTGAAGAAAAGCCTCTAGCTCCAGTGGGCTGGGAGCAGGAGGCAGAGCTAAAGCCCAAGGTTGAGGGGCTTTCACCCAGCCCCTCGAGCCTGGCACTTTGAATTCTCACTTAAACTATAAGACAATAAACTTCTGTTTGTTCAAGTATCCCATTTGTGGTATATTTCTTGTCAGAGTGGCACTAGGTAACCAAAACAGAAGTCAAGACAGTATCAAGATAGGATGGATTATTTTAAACTCGGGAGAAAATATTAAATTACTGGGTAACCACAAAGAATATTAATAAACCCTTTCTCCAAAATAGAAAAGAAGAAAACCATAAAGATTTAATAAACATTGAAACAGCAATAATGAAAGAAATGATAAATTCTGTAAACAAAATCAACTCAAAAACAGGAAGACATATGGAACAAAGAAACCATCAGCACCATAAACAAACAAACAAACAAAAAACCAGCCAAATGACAATAACAAATTCCTATCTATCGATAATTACACTGAATGGAAGTAGAATAAATGCACCAGTCAAGAGACAGAGAGTAGCAGAATAGATAAGAAAACATGGCTCTCAATATGCTATCTACAGAGACACCCTTAGACACAAAGAAAAATTAGCTGAAAATCAAAGGATGGAAAAGCATATATCAAGCAAATGGAAACCAAATAACAGCAGGAGTGGCAATATTAATTTCTGATAAAAAGACATTAAGTCAAAAGTCAGCGAAAGAGACAAGGAAGGACGTTATGTAATGATTAAAGGGTTATTCCAACAAGAGGGCATAATCATAATAAATATCTATGTACTTAATGAATAAGCCCCAAAATACATAAATCAAAATTTTACAGAATTGAAAGGAGAAACAGACAACACAGTAATAGCAGGAGACTTTAATACACCAGTTCCAAAGAAGGACAAAACAACTATAAAGAAACTTAACAAAGATACAGAAGACGTAAATGACACAATCGACTAATTTGACCTCATAGATGTATATAGGACACTGCACCCAACATGAACACAATATACATTCTTTTCCAGCACACATGGAACAGTCTCTAGAATAAACTATATGACAGTCCACAATATAACCTTCAGACGAGAATGAAAACACAACCCCCCAAAATCTTTGGGACACAGTAAAAGCCGTACTCAGAGAATGATTTATAGCAATAAATATACACATCCAGAAAGAAAAAAGAATCAAAATCAACAACTTAACCCAACATCTCCAACAACTGAGAAAAAAACAGCAAAAAATGTCTACACTTACCAGAAGAAAGGAAATAATAGAGATTTGAGCAGAAATGAATGAAAAAGAAAACAGAAAAACAGAAGAAATAATCAACAAAACTAGAAGTTGGTTATTTAACATGATTAATAAAATTGAAAAGAGAAAATATAAATAACACTAGTAAGAAATTAGGAGCTCTGGTAGTATAGTGCCTAAGGCACTTGACTATTAACCAGAAGGCTGGAGGTTCAAACCCACCAGCCACTCCTCGGAAGGAAG
>NW_006921726.1:478887-481556 GCF_000298275.1 Orycteropus afer afer | reverse complement strand
TGCCGTCGAGTCGGCCCCGACTCATAGCGACCCCTCCTTGGGTTTCCGAGGCAGTATCACTATGAAAGTAGGATTGCCCTACCTTCCTTCCAAGGAGTGCTGGTGGGTTTGAACCGCCAGCCTTCTGGTTAGCAGTCAAGTGCCTTAGCCACTATGCTACCAGAGCTCCCAACAAAATCCTAGCCAACAGAATTTAATAACATATCAAAAAGTAACACATCATGACCAAGTAGGATTCATACCAGGTATGCAAGGATAGATAGTTCAACATTAGGAAAACAATCAACGTAATCCATCACATAAATAAAACAAAGGAAAAGAACCACATGGTCATATCAATCGATGAAAAAAAGGCATTTGACAAAATCCAACACCAATTCTTGATAAAAACAGTCAGCAAAATACAAATAGACATAATTAAGGACATATGTACAAAACCAACAGCCAACATGGTTCTCAATGGAGAGAGACTGAAAACACTCCCCATGCAAACAGGAACCACACAAGATGTCCTTTGTTGCCACTCTTATTCAATATTGTATTGGAAATCCTACTCAAAGCAATAAGACAAGAAAGGGAAATAAAAGACATCCAAATTGGCAAAGAGAAGTAAAACTATCTTTATTTGCAGACAATATAATCTTATACAGTAGCTCTGGTAGCATAGTGCTTAAGGCATTTGACTGCTAACCAGAAGGCTGGCGGTTCAAACCCACCAGCCATTCCTCAGAAGGAAGTTTGGGCAATCTACTTCCATAGTGATACCGCCTCAGAAACCCAAGGAGGGATCACTAGAAGCTCAACAAGAAAACTGCTAGAACTAATAGAAACATTCAGCAAAGTGGCAGGATATGAAATCAGCATACAAAAATCAGTAGGATTCCTCTACACTAATGAAGAAAACTCTGAAAAAGAAATCAAGAAAACAATACCATTTACAATAGCCACCCAAAAGGTGAAGTACTTGTGAATAAATCTAACTTGAGATACAAAAGACCTACAGAAAGAAAACTACAAAACTCTACTAAAAGAAACCAAAAGAGACTTACATAAATGGAAGAATATACAATGTTCAAAGATAGGAAGAGTTAACATTGTGAAAATGCTAATACTACACAAAGCAATCTACAGATACAATGCAATCCCAATCTATGTTCCGCCATCATTCTTTACAGAGATGGAAAAACTTATCACCAACTTTATATGGAAAGGAAATAGACCCTGGATAAGCAAAGCACTACTAAAAAAGAACAAAGGAGGAGCCCTCACACTTCCAGATCTCAAAACCTACTATACAGCCATGGTAGTCATAACAGCCTGATACTGGTACAAAGACAGACACATAGACCAGTGGAACACAATTGGGAACCCAGAAGTAAATCCATCTACCTATGGACAGCTGATCCTTGATAAAGGACCAAAATTCATTAAATGGGGAAGAGATAGTCTCTTTAGCAAAGGAACTGTCTGGCAATACTGGATATCCATTTGCCAAAAAAATGAAACAGGATCCACAGCTCTAAACATACACAAAAATTAACTTAAGCTGGATCAAAAACTTAAATGTAAAACCCAAAACCTTAACATTCATCAAAGAAAAATAGGGGCAAACTTAAAGATCCAATATATGACATAAATACATTATCAAACATAACTAAAAACACAGAAACACCATAAGAGAAACTAGACAACTGGGACCTCCAAAAAATTAACATTCATGTGCATCAAAAGATTTCACTGAAAGAGTAAAAAGAGAACCTACAGACTGGGAAAATATTTTTGGCATTGACTTATTGCAAAAAAGACTAATCTTTAAAATGTACAGAAAACTTCAACACCTCAACAACAAAAAGACAAACAATCCTTCTCCAGAGATCATTGTTGTAAAAAGTCAAGAAAAGTTTTACTCATAGAAAGAAACATTCTTTGAAGATTACCAGGAATGAGACTTCTGGTTAGCAGTCAAATGTCTTAGGTAGTACACCACCAGAGCTCCTGAGTGAGAGGGTAAGAGAAGGTAAATCACTAACTAGTGGGGAGACACATATTAACTTGGGTGAAGGGAAAGCAATAAGAGGGAGATCAGCACAAAATGATCAAGGCACTGGAAGACACTGGGAGGAGCACAAGAGTTAAAGGCAAGAAAGGAAAATTCTATTATAAACAGAATCCTGCAATACCAGTAATAACAATTATCTATGAGTGGAAACATAGATAAACACTCAGGCTGAACAGGAGTGGGAAGGTGGATGGGACTACAGCACAAAGTTTGACAGAAGATACTTCTATATAGTGCATGAATAAAGTAGAGCTCACAGGGGGCAGAGTTACGGAAATTTCCTAGCCAGACCAAACACCTTGAGGGAATAAGTTGCTTGGCCTAGAAGATCAGAACCATATTCTCAGGGGACAGACACTAACGTCAATTGGCATAATATAGTCCACAAAGAAAATGTTCTATATCCTACTTTGGTGACTTTCATCTGGGGTCTTAAAAGCTTGTGGTGCGAGACCTCGGATAAGCAAAGCACTACTGAAGAAGAAAAACAAAGTAGGAGGTCTCACATTGCCGGATCTCAAAACCTACTATAAAGCCACAGTAGTCAAAACTGCCTGGTATTGGTTCAATGACAGATACATAGACCAATGGAATAGAATTGAGAACCCAG
>NW_006921726.1:442851-450150 GCF_000298275.1 Orycteropus afer afer | reverse complement strand
TCCCTGAGTTGTCTCTCCTCACCTGTAACTCTGGGGCTGACTGCTCTTCTGTCCGGGTTCCTGGCTTTTATCCCCTTTCTCCTGCTCTTCTGGCCTGCTACTCTGGGCTACTGTACTCACAGATAATACCCCTCCTTTTTGTTAGCCAATCTATTATTTCACTAAAGGTGATCTCATGGGAAAATTTCAGTTCAAAGTTAAAGAATATCTCAGGGCAATAGTCTCAGGGACTACTTTAGTCTTAACTGGTTCAGTAAGTCTGGATTTATTTAAGAATTTGAGTTCTGTTCTGTGTTTTTTCTCACTTTATCAGAGTCGATCTATTGTGGCCCTGATCAGGATTGTTGGTAGTGATAGCTAGGTACCATCTAGTTTTGATCTCAGAGTAAATGAAGCTGTTGTTTGTGTAGTCTAATAGCTCTGTAGACTAGTTTCTTCCCTGAGATTTTGGTTTCCTTGTACTTGTGGGTAATTTCTGAAAGAAGAGTGGGAAATCCCAACTCCATCACCATGTCTCAATCTGAAGTCCATTTCAATTATTTTTTCAGACTGTTCTATTATTTTAATTTTACTTATGTTAGATGACCATGAGCTTTATCATCCAAACCAGGATATTATGAAAGTGAAAGAGGATCCTATTACTATAATGCTGAGGCTAGCAGTGTAAACTGTGATTATCTCCAGAAAACCAGGAGGCCTGGACAACTTATTTATGGTGTACTTATTTTTTGACTGTTGAGTTTGGAATTTCTTTCTGCAGGTTTCTTTTGACTGGGTAGCTTTGTTCCCTCTCTGTCCAGCAGTTCCACAGTTTCCTCCACTGACCCTCTGGATCTCCAGCCTAGAACCAGGTATTAGATGGAGTAGCTCAGGGCCCCTGTCTTTTGGTATACTAAAAGTATTGCAGATCCAGTCATTAAATCAGAGGTTGACTTAGCTTGGTTCCTGTGTCCTCCTACCTCTTTGAACATGCTATATCACATAAGTTTTAGCTGGAAGCAAGGATCAACAGTGGCTTTTCTTAACCTACTCTCAGAAGCCAAGAATCCTACCTCAAACTTTAGTCCCCCACCACTTTTAGTTCTCATTACCCACAGAGTCAAACTTCCGATCTTCTCAACCAGATGCCAGACCCAGAGTCCAGTAGCCCAAAAGCTTCAGACAAGCTCCTCACTTTGTGTTTCTGCCTATTTCTGATTTTTTGAGATATGATTGACATCTTTGGGTTTGGTTCTGTAATTACATTTTGTTCTTTTTATATTTCACTACTACACTTTTAATGCTAAATTGATTAGAAATACCTGCATGAATTCTACTATGGAACATATTCCATTCATAAATATTACACCACAAAGAAAACTCTCCAAAAAAATTCCAAAAGCAACAATCACAAAAACCATACTCATTAACCAAAATGCAGTACAATTAGAATTTAACAACAGTGTGCCACTATAAATTATTCATGGAAAGAGCAAACAAAAGATAAAACTACAAACTCTGTAAAAAAAATTTCAACATGAGAATTATCTATCAAAACCTATGAGATGATGCCAAACAGCTATTCAGAGGAAATTTTTATCATCTTACGGGAATTATTTGAAAACAGAAAAGAAAAACTAAAAATTAAAGGAAGAAAATTTTCAACTCTAGAGTCTAAGAGAATATATTGTAAGTGGAAGGAAATGATTAATAAAGATAAAAGGAGAAATTAAAGGGGACTAAAACAATGTAGTTAATGAAACAAAATATGGTTCTGAGAAATGATCAATAACATAAAGAACCTTTGGCAAACCTGAGCTTGCACCCATTGAGCTGAGCATGCCTTGAGAAAAACACACAACTTTGCTGACTGGTCTCAGTTCTAAATTCATGATCATTAAGTCCATAGGTGATGAAAACAGTTAACGTGCTTGGCTATAATCAGAAGGTTGGCAGTTCAACTTCTAGACAGACTAAGACAGACTAGGAAAAAAGGCCTGGCAGTCTACACTTGAAAATCAGCCAATGAAAGCCTTGTGAATCACAACAGAATATTGTTTGACTTATTTGCTTAGTATACATCATCTGCTAGAGGAGGACATCATGTTTGGTGAAGAAGAGTGCCAGTGAGAGCTTGGGAGATTCTTGGTGAGATGGATTGGCACAATAGCTGCATGATGGACTTGAATATGCTAATAATTGTGAGGATGACTAGGACCACCCAATGTTTCATTTAGTTGCATACAAGGTTGCTATGAGTCAGAGTTGACTCGTAGCAGCTAATGACAACAGCAACATGTACTGATGACTCTTGAATTTTCATCTCTTTGTGGACCAGTTCTCTGATCTCCATACTCATGTTTCCAATTGTAGTGATTAGTATTTCAAATGCAACATGCTCAAAACTAAACTCCTACTTTTCTCACTTGTACTTCCTCTAATCTCTCTCATCGTATTTAATGTAAAATTTATCTTGCAGGCAAAAATTTGAAATCCTCCTTAACTCTTCTCTTTCACACACCATATCCAACCTGCCTGCAAATCCTGTTGTCCTATTACAAATATGGTTAATTCTCACCATTGCCTCTGTTACCTCTCTGGTCTAAGCCATCTTCTTCTCTCACCAGATTTATTTCTACTCCTCCTCACAGACTGCTCAATTCTTTTCTTGTTCATCTACAACATAGTTTTCACAGAGTAGTAATCATTTTAAAACATAAGTCAGATCATGTAACACCTGTGGTCAACCCCTCAGGGATTCCCATTTTAATCTCATTCAGATTAAAAGAGTCTTTCCAATGGCCTACAATACTTTACATGATCTGTCTGTCTATTTTCATCTCTAACTTCTTCCTCCTTGCTCATTCCACTCTAGCCATACAAATTCCTTTCTGTCCCTCAACAACCCAGAGTTTGCTTCTTCCTCAGAACGTTTGCATTTGCTGTTCCCTTGCCAGGCCATATTTTCCAACTACTGGTGATTCTGTGCATTCCAGTAACCAGTGATAACACATCTTGATTACATATTTGGTCAATTTCAGACTGCAGAGGTTGGTAAAGATCTTCAATTTCCTCTTCTTTGGCTTTGGTGGTTGGTGCATAAATTTAAATAATAGTAATATTAACTTCCATGTAGGCATATGTATATTATCCTATCACTGACAGGATTGTACTTCAGGATAGATTTTGAAACATTCTTTGTGATGATGAATGCCACGCCATTCCTCTTCAATATGTCATTCTCCACACAGGAAAGAAGTGTGTCAGGGTTGCATCCTTTCACTGTACTTATGCAATCTGTATGCTAAGCAAATAATATGAGAAGCTGTACTATATGAAGAAGAACATGGCATCAGGATTGGAGGAAGACGCATTAACAATCTGTGATATGCACTTGACACAACCTTGCTTGCTGAAAGTGAAGATGACTTGAAACACTTACTGATGAAGATTAAAGACTATAGCCTGCAGTATCGATTATACCTCAAACTAAAGAAAACAAAAATCCTCACAACTGGACCAATAAGCAGTATCACAATAAATGGAGAAAAAGATCAAAGTTGTTAAAAATTTCATATTGCTTGGCTCCACAATCAACACCAATGGAAGCAGCAGTGAAGACATCAGATGATGTATTTTATTGGGCAAATCTGCTGCGAAAGACCTCTTTCAAGTGCTGAAGAGCAAAGATGTCTCTTTGAAGACTAAGGTGCGTGTAACCCAAGACATGATGTTTTCAATTGCCTCATATGCATGTAAAAGCTGGACAATGAATAAGGAAGAATGAAGAAGAGCTGATGCTTTTGAGTTGCTGTGTTGGCAAGGAATACTGAAAGTACTGTGGACTGCCAGCAGAAGTGCAGCCAGAATGCTCCTTGGAAGTGAGAATGGCCAGACTTTGTCTCACCTACTTTGGTTGCGTTGTCAAAAGGCACCATTCCCTGGAGCAGGATATCATGCCTGATAAAGTGGATGGTCAGTGAAAAAGGAGAAGGCCCTCAACGAGATGGATAGACACAGTGGCTGCAATGATGGGTTCAGGTATAGCAAGGTTTGTGAGGATGGCAGAGGAGCAGGTAGTGTTTTGTTCTGTTGTACATTGGGTTGCTATGAGTCAGAGCCAACTTGAAGGCACCTAACAACAACAAAAACAACTGCTTGGAATGTTCCTCCAGATAGCAGCATGGCTCACTCCTTCACCTCCTTCTGGCCTCTTTGTATATGTCACTTCCTGCACACCATATTATAAATACACACACACACACACACACACACAACTCTTCCTAACCTCCTTCCTAGCTTTATTTTTCTCCATACCACGTATCATTCTTTACCATACTTTGTATCTTACTTTTTTATTTTTAATTGTCCAACTCCCCTCAATTAAAATGTATCCTCCCTACAGGTAGGCAACTCTATTTCGGTGTTGTTCACTGCTCTTCCATTCATTTCAGGTTTTTTTCATCCTCAGTGCTAAGAACACTGCTTGTACTTTGTAGGCCCTCAATAAATATCTGCCAAATGAATGAATTGTTGCATGAATTAATCTCAGAAGTGCATGAATGGGTCAACATTAGAAAATCTATTAATGTAATTTTCTGTATTACACATTAAAGGAAGAAAACTTTGTGCCCAAAAATTACTTGATAACATCCAATACCAATTTCTGTTTTTTAAAAAAACTGTTAGCTAGGAATGCAACAAAAATTCCTAAACCAGATAGATAATTTATCTACCACAAATTTCAGTATCCATAATTCTTCATGGTGAAATATTAGAAGCATTTCCATTTAAAACTCAAGCCAAATAACATAATCTACAAAGGCAATGTTTTACATTCTACTTCGGTGAGTACAGACTGGAGCCTTAAAAGCTTGTGAGCAGCCATCTAAGGTACGGCTATTCATCTCTCCCTGTCTGGAGCAAAGAAGAGTGAAGAAAAGCAAAGGCATATGAAAACAATTAGTCAAAAGGACTAATGGACCATGCAAATTCTAGCCTCCATGACCCTGAGACCACAAGAACTAGAGGTGGCCAGCTACCGCTACTAACCACTCTGAAAGGGATCACAATAGGAAGTCCTGGATAAAGAGGCAGAAAAATGTGGAAAAAAACTCAAAATCATAAAACAAAAAGGACCAGGTTTACTAGTCTAATATAGACTGGTGGAACCCTAGAGACTATTGCCCTTAGACACACTTCCGGCCTAGAACTGAACTCACCCCCATGGCTCAACTTTCTGGTAAACAATATACAGGCTTATAAAGTGAACGATAATGCCAGTGATGTACACATTCCTTAGAATAACCAACCATATAGAGCAAAGGGCAGCATTTGCCCAGGCATAAAGCTCAAAGGGCAGGAAGGGACAGAAAAGAAAGATGAATGGACATGGTAAACACGGGGAAAAAATGGGAAAAGTGCTGTCACACTGTGGAGATTGCAATCAATGTCATGAATCAAAATGTGTATGAATTGTTGAATGGGAAACCAATTTGCTATGTAAGCTTTCGCCCAAATCACAATAAAAAGGAAAAAAAAATCAAGAATATCTGCTGGCTTCATGACTATTCCACAGCAGTCAAGAAGAAGAAATGAACAGTGTAAAAAGACTGTAACAAGAAAAGGCTGGTGGCCAGAACTATGCATTACTGGCCCAGAGCAAGTGGCTGGCAAGGTCCTTAAGGCACTTCTATGAAACCCATCCAGCATGCTGGAGGAATCTGACTCACTGCTTGTGATGTGATGGGACCCAGGGCTTTATCTCCCACTGGGAATGCTGCATCATTCCTCTTCTTACCACTTGGCAGCTGGGCTCTGGAATATGATTTAAATTCTGTCAAAGGATCAATCCACCCAGAAATCTGAAATGAATGATGCAAAGGTGAGGGAATGGTCCAAATTAGGATTAATTTCACCACAGCTGTGGAGGTGTCTAATGACAGGGTCATGCTAAAAGGTGGGGGTTGTACTTCCTCCTTCTTGTCCCTCAAAGACTTCCTTCATTTGCTGAGCCTGTTTTTGTACCCTTCCTCATGATTCTATGATTTACTCCCATATTATTTCAATAAATTCCTTTTTTTGTTTAAGATAGCCAGAGTTGATACTTGTTTGCAACCAAGAAGGTTGGTCGATAACTGGAGCTTTCATGTATGTGGCAATTTAAAGCCTTTTTCTAAGCTAGGTGATGCCTGGCATTTGTCTGTTTATTCTAATAATTCATTCATCCATTTGTTCAACAAACCCAAGTTATAGTCAGTATGCTTCCAGTTTAGTTTGGAACAACCTGTAACTTGAAAGAATGCTAGAATTTATGATCTGAGCCCTTACTGAAATCAATATAGCAGCCAAAACTTGGCACCAACAATCATAGAAATAACATAGAAAGAGCACCTTAGTACATTTAGCTCATGCTGACATACCCACTGAAGGAAGTTGGGGGTCTGGATTCTCTAACTGGCATGCAAAAAGCAATGCCTTCTAACTGACTCCAACGCAAGGGGGCCCCATGTGTTACAGAGTAGAACTGCTCCATAGAGTTTTAATGGCTATAATCCTTAAGGAAGCACATCATCAGGCCTTTCTCCAACGGTATCATTGGGTGGCTGGAAAGAACCAAACTTTAGGTTACCAGCCAATTGCAAACTACTGACACCTAAAGAAACGTGGTAAGAAATGTCTCAGACCAAAGCGCCAGGTCTGCAGGAATAAGTTAATATTAAGCGTTTTGCTGCCACCTTGTGGACCAGCTGTAGTACTGAACTGATAACTGAAATACAGGGTTCCAATGTCTGGTGGCGTAGTGCCCAAAGCATTTTGACTGCTAACCAGAAGGCTGGAGGTTCAAACCCACCAGCCACTCCTCGGAAGGAAGACTGGACAATCTAATTCCTTAGAGATACCGCCTCGGAAACCCAAGGGGGAGGGTCGCTATGAGTCGGAATTGACTTGATGGCAGTGAATTAGGTTTGGTTTGATAATATCTGATGGTGCAGTGTCTAAGGCATTTATTTGACTGCTAACCAGAAGGTTGGTGGTTCAAACCCGCTAGTTGCTCCGCTGAAGGAAGATGGGGCAATCTATTTCCATAAAGATGTACCCCTTGGAAACCCCAATGGGGGTCACTATGAGTCTGAATTGACTCAATGGCAGTGGGTTTGCTTTGGTTTAATTTGGAAGCTGCATTTAACTCTCTCGGGAAAAAGCAGAGACCAATCCAATGCATTTCCAGGACCCTTGGACCATTAAAGACATACTCAAGTCTGTTGTTGTTGTTGTTGTTATGTGCCCTCGAGTCAGACCCGACTCATAGCGACCCCT
>NW_006921726.1:440917-441993 GCF_000298275.1 Orycteropus afer afer | reverse complement strand
TTAGGCACTATGCTACCAGAGCTCCTAACCTATAGATTGGGAGAAAATTTTCAGGAAATATGTATCTAATAAAAGTCTAATATCTAAAATATATTACAACTTCTGCAACTTAGCAACATAAAGGCAAACAACCTGATCAAAAAATGGGTAAAATAATTGATCAATTCTTTTTTCAGCAAAGAGGATAATCAAATGGCCAAGTACACGAAAACGTGCTCAACACCATTAACCATCACTGACTGATATCAAGTCTATTTCAATTCATAGTGACCCTACAGGACAGAGTAGAGTGGCCCATAGGGTTTTCAAGGCTGTAAATCTTTATGGAAGCAGACTGTCTCCTCTTTGTCCCATGGAGCAGCTGATGGGTTTGAATTGCCAACCTTTTGGTTAGCAGCCCAATGTTTCATTAGCCATTAGAGAGATACGAATCAAAACTACAATGAGGTACTGCCTCACCCCTATTAGAATGGTGGTGATTTAAAAAAAAATTCAGAAAACAACAGATGTTGGCAAGGTTATGGAGAAATTGTAACTCTCATCTATTGCTGGGGAGAATGTAAAATGGTATAGCCACTGTGGAAAAAATTTGGCAGCTCCTTAAAAAGTTGAACATAGAACTACCATAAAATTCAGCATACCCAATCCTAGGTACATAACTAGAAGTGAAGGCAGGAACACAGACAGAAACCTGTACACCAATGGTCATTATGAAATAAGCAAATATATAGAAACCATACATTATAGGTGATTAACAAGGTAGGAGGGAGGGAGAGAGGGGGACTTTTCGATTACAGGCATTCAGTTTATTTAACGATTGTGGAATGATTTAGAAAAGGTTATCAAGAATGAGTGCACTCACCCACATTCATCGCAGCACTATTTACAATAGCAAAAAGATGGAACCAACCGAGGTGCCCATCAAGAGAAGAATGGATAACCAAACTATGGTGCATACACACAATGGAATACTATACAACCCTAACAAATAATGTAGAATCTGCAAAACACCACACAATGTGGATGAACTTGGAGGACATTATGCTGAGTGAAATAAGTCAATCACAAAAGGACAA
>NW_006921726.1:431761-440302 GCF_000298275.1 Orycteropus afer afer | reverse complement strand
TCATCCAGAGCAAAGAAGAATGAAGAAAACCAAAGATGCATGGAAACAATTAGTCCTAGTGACTGGTACACCATGCGATCTGCAGCCTATACAACTATGAGACCAGAACTAGATGATGTCCGGTTACCACTGTCAACCAGTCAGAGGGGGAATCTATGTAGGAGATCCTGGACAGAGTAGGAGAACAATGTGGAATAAAACTCAAAATCATTAAAAAAAAAAAAAAAAAGGGACCAGGTTTGGATGTGATAGAGCCTGGAGGAACCCTTGAGACTATGGTCCCTAGCTGCCCTTCAGGTCTGAAATTGAACCCACTCCTATGGCTTCCAGCCAAACAAAAGCAGGCATATGAGCTGAACATTTACATTAGTAGATACACTCCTTGGAAAGATCAATTATGAGAGAATAGAAGGGCTGTGTACGCACAGGGAGACAGCTCTGGGGAGAGAAGTGCATGGGAGAAAAGAACACTGGGAAGAGGTGGCTATGGGGAGGAAGAAGGAGGAGAGCTGTTGCGTTGTGGGAGATTGTAGTCAATGTCATGAGATAAAGTGTATGTGACCTGCTGTATGGAAGATGAATTTGCTCTGTAAACTTTCACCAAATCACAATTTTTTTTAAAAGGAAAGAATGAGTGCATGATTTGAAGAATGTAATCAATATCACTGAATTGTTGTTGTTGTTAGTTGCCATCAAGTCACCTCTGACTCATCCTGACCCTATGCGTAACAGAATGAAACACTGCCTGGTCTTGTGCCAGCCTCACTATCCTTGCTATATCTGAGCCCAATGTTGCAGCCATTGTGTCAATCCATCTCATTGAGGGCCTTCCCCTTTTTCATTGACCCTCCACTTTATCAAGCATGGTATCTTTCTCTAGGGAATGGTGCCTCTGACAACATGATCAAAGTAGGTGAGACGATGTCTGGCCATTCTCACTTCCAAGAGGCATTCCAGCTGCACTTCTTCGAGGACAGATTTGTTAGTTCTTTTAGCAGTCCATGGTACTCTAGTTATTTTTCACCAACACCACAACTCAAAAGTATCAACTCTTCTCCTGTCTTCCTTATTCATTGTCCAGGTCTCACATGCATATGAGACAATTGAAAATACCATGGCTTTGATTAGCCACACCTTACTTTTCAAGGAGACATCTTTGCTCTTTAGTACTTGAAAGAGGTCTTTTGCAGCAGATTTGCCCAATGTAATACGTCTTCTGATGTCTTGACTGCCGATTCCATTGTTGTTGATTGTAGATTCAAGTAATACGAAGTCTTTGACAACTTCAATCTTTTCTCTGTTTATCTTGATGCTGCTTATTGGTCCAGTTGTGAGGATTTTTGTTTCCTTTATATTGAGGTGTAATCCATACTGCAGACTACAGTCTTTAATCTTCATCAGTAAGTGCTTCAAGTCATCTTCCACTTCCAGCAACCAAAGTTGTGTCATCAGCATATTGTAGGTTGTTAATGAGTCTTCTTCCAATCCTAATGTCACTTTCTTCTTCATATAGTCCAATTTCTCAGATTATTTGCTCAGCATACAGATTGAATAAGTATGGTGAAAGGATACAACCCTGACACATTCCTTTCCTGATTTTAAACCATGCAGTATCCCCCTGTTCTGTTCAAACAACAATCTCCTGATCTATGTACAAGTTCCTCATGAGAACAATGAAGTGTTCTGGAATTCCCATTCTTCTCAAAGTTATCCATAATTTTTTATGATCCACACAATTGAATGCTTTTGCATAGGCCATAAAACACAAGTAAACATATTTCTGGTATTCTCTGCTTTCAGCCAGGATCCATCTGAAATCATCAATGATTTACCTCATTCCACATTTTCTTCTGAATCCAGCTTGCATTTCTGGAAGTTCTCTGTCAATATACTGCTGCAACCATTTTTGAATTATCTTCAGTAAGATTTTACTTGCATGTGATATTATGTGATATTAACAATATTGTTTGATAATTTCCACAATAAATGGGATCACCTTTATTTGAAAGAATGGTCACTGAATTATACATGTAGAAATTATTGAGATTTTGTATGTTTTGTTATGAACATTTTCATCATAATAAAACAAACCAAAAAATAATAAAAAGACTACATGCAACCATTTTAAAAGATTTTATTGCCACTTTGATCAGATAGGTAACCAAGTATTATTTTTTATGCACCCATGCTCCAAAATTAATGGAGTTAGCACATCTCCATTAACAACTTTCTTGATTTTTTCTTTCTTAAAAGCAGACCCTTCTCATAGAAAACATAAGTGAAAAGAACTGAACAGTTTTTACACATCAATTATTATTAAGATGTCCCAGATGATCTCTAGAAAAACTCAAAGATATATTTTTTACCTTATAAAATATTTTTTATCTTATAAAAAAAGATCTATCAATAGTGTTAACTAGATATGAATTAAAATTAGATATCATTGATTTTTACTATTAATGAATTGATAAGCAGAGTTATCAAGTCAGAAGAGATTGCCCACCTTTCCAGGCTAAATTTTCAGAATTGTGTGCTACATTGGACATCCCTGGAGATCTGTGCATGCCTTTGCTGCCATAATATGTTTTAACATCAGGAGAAAACATAAAACTCTTAGTAAATAGCTCTGTTGAGTTTTCTTATATGTTTTAGAGTTCTGGCAGTGTTTATATGATGATATTAGGCAACAACAAGAGAGTGTTACCAATTAGGATTTCAGTTATTACTTAAAATGTTGATTAGCCACAGCTAGACAAGCTCAGCATTGCTTAGGTACTTATACTAATTCACTTCCTTCCCCACTGAATGGTCTTAGCACACTTGTAAAAAATCAGTTGTGTATGGATTTGAAAACAGAGGTTCCTAACTGGGTGATGCAAATGGCTAATGTGCTTCGTTGCTAATGTAGGAACTTGGATTTATTCAATTCATAATGCTAATTTTCAATCATCAGGAGTAAATCACCTGATTAGTAAATAATCAACAGCAGGAAATCTTCTTTCTTTGATGGGGGCATACTTAGCACAGATTCATTAGAAATATTCCCCTTAAATTAAGGAAGTGCTTCTGCAACACAACCTTGGTCATGTCATGGTTGGTCGCAAAAACTTTCCAGGAGTCATATTGCCATCACGGTGAGGTCCCTGCCCTTACCCTAACCTCAAGAACTTGCCTTTCCTAGCCCTAAAAACCCCATGGTCCCTCTCACTGCTTTCCTATCTCCTTGACTGCTCATTCTCAGCCTCATTTGTTGGATCTTCCAAATCTCCCAGCTCCTGCATGGGAGTGGTGGTGGTGGAGGTGGGGTTAAGTAGCTGGGAGAGTGTACAGGTTATTACAGGACGGGAACCCTGCAAGGGCTCAAATAGGTTCTTATCTTCTGGTGAGAGAGAATTCTTCGTAGAGACAGAGGTGGTTAATAGAGAGCAAGCCTTCAATGAAACACTGCACAAGGCTGTACAGGGGGACTTCAAAGTAGGTGTACCGCACACTACCTGGACTGCCAACACTTTCCAGTTGGCTTACAGCAATTACAAGGAATAGAATGGGGAAGTTAAACAATTGGTGAATCATGGGGTGGATCTCATAGGAAGCCAGCCTTTCTAGCATAACTCACATGAACTGGGATGTGGGATGTGGAAGACCCAGACAGTAATAAGGGACTTGAGTGGGAGATTTCCTCTCTTATTTAAATATCTCCACTTCTCCCTGACCCCAAGTTTTAGCAAAAGGCCAGCTTCACTGAGACAAAGCCCCTTGCATGAACAAATACATGTATCCAAAACTCGTTCAGGTCAGGAGGGTGCTGGGACTCACAGCACTAAGACTGAAGCAATTGCCTTCTGCAGAGAGGTGTTCAAGGGTCTCCCCAGACACTGGGGCATCTCTCAGCCCCTCGGAGTCTCCACCTTCCCACAGACTTGGGCCTTCAATTCACCTTGGCTATCACTCAAGGAGTGTAGTGCATAAGACATTTGGCTGCTAACCAGAAGGTAAACTGTTCAAAACTACCAGCTGCTCCATGGGACAAAGATGAGGCAGTCTACTTCTGTAAAGATTCACAGCCTTGGAAACCCAACGGGGGTTGCTATGAGGCAGAATCGACTGGATGGCAATGGGTTTTTTATTTTTGTCATTCATCACTTACTCATATTTTCCTGCCCCTCCCATGCCCCAGGGTGGATGCTGATCTGCTGGAAGCAAATCTAGACACCCAGGTCCTGAGATGACTTTGGAGAAGGAGCTTGCACAGTGACAACAGGTAACTGATTCCTTTCAAAATGTCCAAATAGGCATTGCATTCCTGGTGAGATGCTGTTTACTGAGGCACAAATGGTTATAATATGTCTATGTTGTAATGAACTTGGCTACCTACCAGATCTAAAGATTCTTTCTCTTTCCAAGGATTCACACTGAAATAGAGAAGCTGGAATTACAGGCAGTGCTAAGTGCAAGACCCAGCACAGACTCTTCAGAGAGTGTGGACCAGAGGCTGCCCCAAGTGAAAGGGGCTTTCCCTCCAGTCAATGGAAACCATATGCAAGAAGCATTAAGGGTCTACCAGTGCCTCAGGAGGTTCCTTGGAGGGGCCAGAGTCTCTTGTGAAGTCTTGGGAAAAGATGTATATGAGGGTGAGGTGTGGAGGGCAATCTTAACTGGAACTGAAATTTCCACAAAAACCTTAATCTTTTATGAGGGTGAAGAGCTGGTTTCTCCAACATACAATTATTCCATTCTTTCAGCAGAAGCATCTCAGCAGTGGTCTCTCTGTGACATTGATAGTTTCTCCTTTGCTGACACACTCTGATGCTCTGGGCCAGCTCGCCTGGGAACTTACTTCCAGAAGAAGGTGATTTCACAAACTTTGTGCTAATGCCAATTTGGCCCTGAGGAAAAATTGGTCACTGTGTGCTCTGTCTCCTTTGAGAAGGTAACAGGGAACAGCCTAGGCCTGTCCTCCTCTCTTCCTTCCTTTTATCCTCACAAGCTCTCTCCAGCCACACTGGGCATTTTTCTACCCAACTCCCATGGCCACACTCACTTCTGCCTCTGAGTCTCTTCACTGAGGCTACCATCTCCCTGGCACACTGTCTCCAGACCTGTGTAGGGGTGGTCCATCTTGTCATTGTGGTCATACCATGAATGTCACCTCAGTGACATTCACCTCTTGAACTCCCTCCACCTAGTGGCTCCCAGGCCAAACCCTATCCCTCCCAGAACATTCTACTTTGTCTCTATAGCATTTTTCTTACACATGTATTTGCTTTCATGCTGTTGTCCACCTTTGTCCATCTTCCCTCCACATTGTAAGCTTCTTGGGGCAAAGGCCATGCCAGTCATTTTCAGCCCCATATCCAGGGACCATTATAGCCTCTGGAACAGGGTGAGTGCTTGGGGCATAGTCCCTGGGTGAACAAATGAGAGAAACTCTAAATTACCAGCCCAGATGGTGGAGATGAATGCTATTAATGCAAGGTATAAGTCTGAAGCAGAGGGATAGTCAGAATGACCTCTGGGTGGCTCTCCCATAGCTCTGACTGCTCTTGCAAAGTTCAGTGGACACCACTGGTAGAAGAGGCTGCCAGCCTCTGGCAGTGTATTGCAGCCCCAGGAAGGAAAGTTAAGAAAAGAAAAAAATAAATAAATAAATACTTCTTGTCTATCCAATTCCTGTCCAATCTCAAATCCACTATCATCAAGTTGATTCCAACTCACAGCAACCCCCTACTGAGTTTCCAAGGCTGTAAATTTTTACAGAAGCAGATCACACCATCTTCCTTCTGCAGAGTGCCTGGTGGGTTTGAACCACTAACCTTCTGGTTAGCAGCCAAATGCCTTATTCACTACACCATCAGAGTTCCTTAATTCTCAATTCCAACTCTATAGGACAATTCCAACTCTATAGGACAGAATAGATCTGTCTCACAGGGCTTCCAAAGCTGTAATCTTTATGGAAGCAGACTGCCGCATCTATCTCCTGTGGAGCAGTTCAAACCACCAACCTTTCGGTTAGCAGCCAAGTCCTGTTGGTTTGTCAGACTGTGGTGGCTTGCATGTTGCTGTGATGCTGGAAGCTATGCTACTGGTATTTCAAATACCAACAGGGTCATCCATGGTGGGCAGATTTCAGTGGAGCTTTCAGACTAAGACAGACTGGTAAGGACCTGACAATCTACATCTGAAAAAATTGGCCAATGAAAACCTTATGGACAACAGTGGAACATTGTGTGACAGTGCTGGAAGATGAGCCCCTCAGGTTAGAAGACACTCAAAATATGACTGAGAAAGAGCTGGCACCTCAAAGTAGGGTCAACTTTAATTATGTGAATGGAGTAAAGCTTTTGAGATCTTCATTTTCTGATGTGGCATTACTCAAAATAATAAGAAACAGCTGCAAATATCCATTAATAATTGGAATGCGGAATGTAAGAAATATGAATCAAGGAAAACTGGAATTTAAAAAAAGATGAATAGGATGCTTGAAGATCAATATCCTAGGCATTAGAGAGCTGAAATGGAAGAAATTATGAAGTAAAAGAGCTGAGCAGAAGATTTCAAAAGATAGCTACAGAAGACAAAGTAAAGTATTAAAATGAAATGTGCAAAGACCTGGAGTTAGCAAACCAAAAGGGAAGAATATGCTCAGCATTTCTCAAGCTGAAAGAACTAAAGAAAAAATTCAAAACTAGAGTTGCAGTACTGATAGATTCTATAGTTAAAAGATTGAATGATACAGGAAACATTTCTTTTTTGGAGCTCCTTTTGGAGGTTGAGAGAGGAGGAACCTGGCCTAGAGCAAGGGAAGTATGTGCCTGTGATGCGATTGGGACCATAGGTATATTTGCACCTTTAATGCACTCCGAGCCCCTAGGGTGTGGCACCTGTGACGACAGGACAAAAAATGGCCCCTGAGGCTTAGGGAGATGAAGTGATGGATCCAGTCCCACATAACTGGTTGTGGAGCCAGGATTCAAATTATGTCATTCAGAACCCAACACTGATTCCCTGACCACTGCCCTTGCAAAGATGTTAGAAGGCTTGCACAAATGCATAAAATCGTAGCTGCACAAAGATGGTATCTGGACCCATTGCCCCTGAATCTGCTGTGCCATTGTCCTGAGGTGCCACCTACAGTTTTAAATTCCATTCAGAACATATCTAGCTTTCAGGAGGGACCTTGGAGCCCAAACCGCCAAGGACAGGACTCAGCCACATCCTGGGCACACTGGGGCTAGGCTGGAGACAACGCAAATACATAGGAGCTAGACTAGAGAGATCACCCCAGACTTGGGCTAGACTCTGTGATGGAAATGAAGGGCCTAGAGACTCCCCCTGGGGAGGTGGAAAATCAAGAGAGTAGAAAATGGCAATGGGAGAAGAATATGTCTGAGCTAGGGTGGGGGAAGGAAGGATGCCCTTCCATTCAGAGGAACAACAGGAACAACTGCAGTCCCACCGTGGTAATCCCTAGGAGAGGCCACTGGAGCCCCTCAGACAACCCATTGATGTGAGGATGGCTTGTTCACCCCAGCCTTCAGGAAACTGGGGTCTGAGTCCCAAATCAAAAGCCTAAGAAGTCTCAGGATTGGAAGGTAGGACAACAAACCCCAGACTGGGAATCAGAGTATCCAGTCAACTGAGAGAATCCCTGGATTGTCTCACCAGGTCTACAGGAACAAGGTCTCTGGATGGAGAGCTGAGCTGGGTGTGTTATGGGTAAGGCTCCATCCTCCACCAGTCTCACTGCCCTCGGAACCAGACACCAGACTCTGGGACAGTCTGTGCACCTCTATGTGCCAGGCCTCAAGACCTAATCTTACTCTCACCCCAGTGTTTCCCAGACCTGTCTAGGTGTCCCAAGTCACAGCTACGCATAGCCCTTGGCTGCCTGCAACAGTTCTGATGGAACCCAAACTGTCCCCATCTGAGAAAGTCCTTTGTCCTGTTAGTTGAGCCACAGCATGCCAGCCTCCTTCTCACAAGCAAACCCCACTCCCATCAGCCCTACTTGGGCCAAAAGACACAGTCTGAGGAATGAGTTATTGGTTTGCTCACATGTCAGTACCTTCCTCCTGCTGGGCCAGCCCCTGCCTCTTTGTTATCTGCCAGCCCCCCTCAGTCTGCCTTCTGCCTTGTAGCCAGCAGATGTGGGCCTTGGCAACCTTCATGTCACAGGCATATTTGTGGGCAATACAGAGTCTCATCTCCTCCAGCCCATTCTGCACTTTACTTCCAGAATGCTCACTCCAAAGCCCAATCTCACTGTTTCTCCCCTTCTTCATATCTGCAGTGTCTCACAGTTTCCCACAGGATAAAGCCTGACATTAAAGAGCTTCCTGATACTCACCCTATTTGCCTCTGAAGCTTCTTCTGCTGAAATTCCTTGTCCCACTCCCAGCATTCTAAATTCATTAAGAAATTTCCAAGTTCCAGCAAGATGGCGGACTAGGCAGAAAGACTGCACAGACCCTCTTCAACAAAGAAAAGGGAAACCAATTAACACAGACACAGAAGATAATCTTGGACCCCTGAGCCTTGAAG
>NW_006921726.1:416625-417221 GCF_000298275.1 Orycteropus afer afer | reverse complement strand
AATCATGGGAGAAATAAGGGCTGCTTATGCACAGGGAAATAGCTCAGGGGGCAGTTGTGTATGGAGGGATGGACAGTGGGAAGAGGTAACTATGGGGAGGGAGCGGGAGGGGAGCTGTTGCATTGTTGTAAACTGTGGTCAATGACATAAGACAAAGTATATGTGAACTGCTGTATGGAAAGTGAATTTGCTCTGTAAATCTTCACCCAAATCACAATAGTAATAATAATAAATCTGAAAAGAAAAAATAATTCCTGCACTGAAGAATCCTTGAGTTATTCTCACTATTGAGTCTCTTCAAAATATGGTGCTGGGAAAATTGGATTTCCACTTGTAGGAAAATGAAATAGGAGCCATGTCTTATATCATACAGAAAAACAAATTAAAAATGGATTAAGGACTTAAATGTGCAAACAAAAATCATAAAATTCTTAGAATAACAAGTACAGCAACACTGTCAGGCCTAGCTTTCAACAATGGATTATCTAATACAATCACAAACACACAAATAGCAAAAGACAAAATAAATAAATGAGACTTCATAACAATTAAAAAACTTTTGTTCATCAAAAAACTTTACCAAAAAAAAAAAAAAA
>NW_006921726.1:396846-416234 GCF_000298275.1 Orycteropus afer afer | reverse complement strand
AGCTCAGCATAGAAAATTATATGGAACAAAGAAACCAACACAATGAAAAAGCACATGACAAAAATGACAGCAACAAATTCACATTTGCTGATAATTACATATCTGGCAAGGGACTTATGTCTAAGATTGATGGAAAACTCCAATGCCTCAACACCAAAAGAATTAACAATCCAAATGAAAAATGAGGAGCTCTGGTAGCATAGTGGCTAAGGCACTTGACTGCTAACCAGAAGGCTGGCGGTTCAAACCCACCAGACACTCCTCATAAGGAAGATGGGGCAATATACTTCCATAGTGATACTGCCTCAGAAACCCAAGGAGGGGTCGCTATGAGTCGGGTCCGACTCAATGGCACATAACAACAACAACAATGAAAAATGGGCAGAAGACATGAATAGACACTTCACCAAGGAGGATATTCAGGTGGCCAGTCAATATATGAAAACATGCTCACAATCACTGGCCATCAGAGAGATGCAAATCAAAACAACAATGAGATACCTTCTCACCCCAGCACTGATGGCAAGTTTCAGTGAGACAAAATAACAAATGCTGGTGGGGATGTAGAGAGATTGGGACTCTCATATACTGCATGTGGGACTGTGAAGTGACACAACCACTGTGGAAAGCAATATGGCGATTCCTTAGGAAGCTGGAACAGGAGATAACATTTGACCCAGCAATCCCATTACTAGGTATACATTCTAGAGAGGTGAGAGCCAGGATGGGAACAGATACATGCACTCTCATGTTCATTGCAGCACTATTTACAATAGCAAAAAGATGGAAACAATCTACGTGCCCATCAGCAGAGGAGTGGATGACCAAACTATGGTACATACACATACTAGAATGCTATGCAGCACTAAAGAAAATGTAGAGTTTGCAAAACACTGCATAATATGGATGAATTTGGAGAACATTATGCTGAGTGAAATAAGTCAATCACAGAAGGACAAATGTAGTATTAGTTCGTTGTTGTGGAGAGTCAAGGAAAGATTTATATATGGAGGGAAACTTACTTTGTTGGTTGCCAGGGCTGGGAGGGGAGGGGAGCTAACACTGCAAAGCAAAAAAAGAAAAAAAAGTGCATTGACCCATGTCACTTTAGTTTTGTGTATTTCACTGTACATAAATTATATTTCAATAAAATCCATTAAAAAAAACACATGAGAAACTATTTCACTCCCATTAGGATGGCTAAGATTAAGCACATACACACATACACACACACACACCCCAGCCCCAAACAAATAAATCAGAAAACATTAAATGTTGGCAAGGTTATGGGGAAATTGAAGCCCTTATCCATTGCTAATAGGAATGAAAATGGTACAGTTATTGTGAAAAACAAGGTGGCGGTTCCTCAAAAAAATAAAAATAGAACTACCATATGACCTAGCAATTCCATGCCTACATAGCAGAGACTCAAAAAAAGACTTGTACACAAATGTTCATGGCAGCACTATTCACAGTAGTCAAAAGGTGGGAACAACCCAAATGCTCATCAACAAATGAATGGATAAACAAAATGTAGTACATACATACAAAGGAATACTACTCAGCTAGGAGGAGAAATGAAGTCTTGATACAGGCTACAGTATAGATGGAGCTTAAAGACATCATGCTGAGTGAAATAAGCCAATCACAAACGGACAAATATTATATGAAATCACTTATATAAAAACACAGGAAAAGGCAAATTTATAGAAACCAAAGTTTATTAGTGGTTACCAGGGGCTAGAGGGGAGGAAGAAAAGGGGGGGTTAATGGTGATGGAAAAATTGCATTAATCAAGGGTAAGATTGCACAGCTGATTATTATAATTGCTGTCAATAAGTTGTATACCTGTAAAAACTTAAATTGGCAAAAGTTATGTGATAGATATATTTACAGCAGCAACAACAACAAAAGAGTAGATGCTGAGTCTGGTTATGCACAACAGAACACCTCATGCCATTTGGTTCTTTTGTTGTTATGTGCTGTGGAGTCGGCCCTGACTCATAGCGACCCCTCCTTGGGTTTCCGAGGCAGTATCACTACGGAAGTAGATAGCCCAACCTTCCATCCGAGGTTGGAAATTTATGGTCATGGTTACATGAGATATCGCAGTTAATTGTCCTAATGAGGTATTTAGTGATTCTGTTCTACCTTCTAGTTCGATACATAGTGCCTGAGGTCTTAAAAGCTTGCAAGAGGCCATCCAAGGCACAATTGGTCTCTATTCACCTGGAGCAACAGAGGAAGAAGAGAGTCAGGAATAGGAGGAGAATATGGAATGTGTGGCTAATTGCCTCCATGAACAATTGTCTCCTTTGGACACAAGACCACAAGAACTGGATAGTGCCTGGTTACCAGTATTGGACGTGTTGAGCAAAGATTCCATAGAAGAATCCTGATCAAAAACAGGAAAATGTAGAACAGAATTTCAAATTCTCATGGACTCTAGACTTTCTGAAGCAATGGAGGGTGGATGGCTCTAAGATAATCTTTAAACCAAAAATAACCCCTGAGGTCATCTTAAAACCAAACAATAGTTTTAGCTTAACTAGTGAAAAAAAGTCTGCCTTGGGCATTATGCTCTTTTAAAAAGTATCTCTATGGGATCAAATTGACAATAGCAACTCAAAAGATTAGGTAGGAACCTTAGAGGGCAATGAGTTTGCCTTAATGAGGGAGGAACAACTCAGAAGAGGGTGAGAATGGTTGCACAAATTGAAGAAGGTAATCAATGTCCCTAAATTGTGCATGTAGAAACTGTTGAATTAGTGTATGTTTGCTGTGTATATGCTCAACAACAACAATAAATAAATAAAACTTGTGTTGTTGTTATATGCTGTCAAATCAGACCAGACTCTTAAGTGACCCCTCCTTGGGTTTTCGAGGCGGTATCACTACTTCGATTGTCCAACCTTCCTTCGGAGGAGTGGCTGGTGGGTTTGAACCACCAGCCTTCTGGTTAGCAGTCAAGTGCCTTAGGCACTATGCTACCAGAGCTCCTAGACCTTTAGGGGGGAAAAAAAGAAGAAAATCTAATATCAATTGTCAACTTGAGGAACAAGAAAAGGAAGTACAAACTAAGCCCAAATCTACCAGAAGAAAAGAAATAATAAAAATCAGAGCAGAAATACATGGAATAGAGAATAGAAAAAGAATAGAGTATTAATGAAATCACAAGTTGTGTTTTTTGTAAAGATCAGTAAGATTGACAAGCCTATGGACAGACTGACAAAGAAAAAGAGAAGATGCAAATATCTAAAATTAGAAACAAAAGTGGAAATATTACAACTGACCCAACAGGAATAAAAAGGATTGTAAGGGAATACTATCAACTGTCATAGGAAACAAATTAGATAACTTAGAGGAAATGAACAGAATCCTTTAAACACAAACATTTCCTATATGGATTCAAGAAGAAATAGTGCATTTCAACTGGCCCATAACAAGTGAAGAGATTGAATCACTAATTAAAAACCTGTCAACAAAGCAAAGCTTAGGACTACATAGCTTCGTTGGGGAATTCTACCAAGTATTTATAGAAGAGATTTGAGTCTTACATAATGGTTTCAAAAAATAGAAGATAAGAGAGCACTTCCTAAGTCGATCTATGGGATGAGCATTGCCTTGATACCAAGCCAGATAAAGACACCACAAGAAAACTGTAAACCAAAATTCCTAATGAATATAAATGCAAAAATCCTCAACAAAATATTAGCAAATTGAATCTAATATGAAAAAGATTATACACTATGACCAAGTGGAATTTATCCCAGGAATGCAAGGGTGGTTCAACATTAAAATATCAATCAATGTAATGCATCACTTTAACAAACCATGTTATCATCACAATCTTGCAGAAAAGGCATTTAACAAAATTCAACATGTTTTCATGGTAAAAACACTCAACAAGATAGGAATATTGGGAAATTTCTCAATATAATAGAGGATCTTTATGAAAAAACTCATAACTAACACCGTACTCAATGGAGAAAGACTAAGAGCTTTCTTATTAAGATCAGGAATAAGACAGTCATCTAAGATACAACTATTGGTGTCTAGTCATTAGAAGCAAAAGAAAAAGAAGGAATCCAAAGTCTTAGAGAAGAAACTAGTCTATAGAGTTAATAGCCTACATGAACCACTGCCTTATCTATCTTGAGGCCAGAAGAAGAAGATGGTGTCCAGCTACCACTACCAAACATTCTGATCAGGGCCATAATAGACAGACCCCAAGAATGGGAGAAAAATGCATGACAGAACTCAAATTATTAAAAAGTCCAGATTTACTTGACCACTTGAGATTAGAGGACTCTCTGAGACTATTGCCCTGATATACTCTTTAAGCCTTAAACCAAAACTATCCTGTTAAGTCACCTTTAAGTGAAATAGCAGATTTGTACACAAAATAAAGGACATTAGTTATGAGTACAGTGCCCCATTAAAAAAGCTTCTGTTGTCGTTTTTGTTATGTCCCCTTGAGTCGGACCCGGCTCAGCGACCCCTCCTTGGGTTTCTGAGGCAGGAGTCTACAGAAGTAGATTGCCCAACCTTCCTTCTGAGGAGTGGCTGGTGGGTTTGAACTGCCAGCCTTCTGGTTAGCAGTCAAGTGCCTTAGGCACTACGCTACTACTCTAAAGCAAAGATGCAAAGATAAGGGGACTGGAAAACTAGAGTACCAGAAATGGAACAACCAGAACACAATTAAAGAGAATGTGGACACATTGTGAAAAATGTAACCAATGTTACTAAACAATTTGTATAGACATTGTCAAATGGGAACCTTTGACAGTGTGTAAACTTTCACTGAAAACACAATAAAATATTATTTTTTTAATAAAAGAAAAAGACCAGGAAAAAGACAGAGATGCCCCCTCTGGTCATTGTTATTCAACATTATTCTGGAAGTCCTGGTCAGTGCAATTAGGCTAGAAAAAATATAAAGGACATACAGATTGGTAAAGAGGAAGTAAAACTGTTCCTTTTTGCAGATAACATGATCCTATACAATAAACCCCAATGTGTCCACAAGAAAGATATTAGAACTAATAAATGTATTTATGCAAAGTGGTAGAGTACAAGGTCAACACACAAAAATCAGTAGGGTTTCTGAGTAAGTGGAAAAGGAAATTAAGGAAACATTATCATTTGCAAAAGCATCTAAAAGAATAAAGTACCCAGGAATAAATTTAACCAGGAAGGTGAAAGACAGGTATATAGAAAACTATAAAACATTACTCAAAGAAATTTTAACATTAGTAAAAGCAAATTTAAAAGACCTACATAATTGGAAGGACATTGCATATTTATGGATTGGAAGGCTTAATATAATTAAGATGTCAATGCTTTAAATTGATCTATAAATTTATTGCAATCTCAATCAAAATGTCAAGAACCTTCTTTGCAGAAATGGAAAAATCAATCCACAAATTTATATGGAAGGGCAAGGAAAGTCAAACAATTAAAGCAATCTTGAAGAAGAATTAAGTAGGAGGACTCACAATTATTTCTATACATACTATAAAGAATAAGTTAATACTAATTTAAACAGCCTAGTACTAATACAATAATAGACATAAGCAAATGTAATTGTTGTTGTTGTTGTTATGTGTTGTTGAGTTGGACCTGACTCATAGCCACCCCTCCTTGAGTTTCCGAGGCACTATCACTATGGAAGTAGATTGCCCAACCTTCCTTTAGAGGAGTGGCCGGTGGGTTTGAACCACCAGCCTTCTGGTTAGCAGTCAAGTGCCTTAGGCACTATGCTACCAGAGCTCCTAACAAAATGTAATAAGAATTGAGAATCCAGGAATAAGTTCATACATCTATGGGCAACTTATTTTTTATAAGGATGCTAAGTATATCCAATGGGGAAGGAAGAATCTCTTCAATAAATGGTGCTGGGGAATTGAATTTCCATGCAGAAGAATGAATCAGCATTCACGCCTCAAACTAAACACAAAAAACAATTCAAAATGGATCAAGATTCTAAATGTAAAAGCTAAAACTATAAAGTTATTAGCAGAAAATATAGAGATTAAGCTGAGAGTCCTAGTTCTTAAGGTACAACAACAAAAGCACAAGCAGCGAAAGACAAAATAGATCAATGGGGCCACATACAAATTAAATACTTTTGTCAACAAAAGTATTTCAACAAAATGAAAAGAGAACCTATAGATTGGGAGAACATTTTGAGGAGCCACATATCTGATAAGAGTCTAATATTTAAAGTGCTTCTACAACTTAACAACAAAAGGACAAACAACACAGTCAAGAAATGGGTAAAGGACTTGAACAGACACTTCATCATAGAAGATATTTAAAATGATCAATGTGCACATGAAGATATGCTCGATGCCATTAGCCAGTGTTGTTGTTGGATGCCATCAAGTTCATTTCTACTCATCATGACTCCATGTGACAGAGTAGAACTGCCCCAAAACGTTTTCTTGGCTGTAACCTTGACAGAAGCAGATCATCAGGTTTTTCTCCTACAGAGCCTCTGGGTGGGTTCAAACCATCCTTTTGGTCATCAGTAGAGCACTTACTTGTTGCACCACCAGGGCTCCTTATCAAAAACCAAACCCACTACCATCAAGGTGATTCCGACTCACAGTGACCCCTATATGGTTTCTAAGGCTGGAAATCTTCACAAAAGCAGACTGACTCGTCTTTCTCCCATGGAGCAACTGGGGGGTGGGGTTCAAACCACTGGCCTTTTGGTTAGCAGCACAATGCCTTAACCACAGTACCACTAGAGCTCCTTCCAGGGCTCCTTAGGGATATGCAAATCAAATCATAATGAGATACCACCTTAATCTCATTAATATGGCAATGATTTAAAAAAAAAAAAAAAAAACTCAACAGAAAATAACAGGTGTTGTGGTGTCAAGGTTGTTAAGAAGCTGGAAATCTCATCCACTGGTGTTGGAAATATAAAATGGTACATTTGCTATGGAAAACAGTTGGAAAGTTCCTGTAAAAGGTGAACATAGAACTACCATATAACCTAACAATCCCAATCTTAGGTATCTACCCAGAAAAAGTAAAAGCAAGATCGCAAGCAGTAATTTGAATGTCCATCAACAGAAGAATGGATAAACAAAATGTGGTATACACACACAAAATTATGCAGCCATAAACAGAAATGAATTCCTGATGCATGCCACAACATGGATTAAATCTGAAAACACTATGCTGAGCAAAATGTCAGATTCAAAGGACAAATACTGTATGATCTCATGTGGTGGTTAAGTTTGTGTGTCAACTTGGCAGGGCCTGGTTGAGTGGCTGGGTGCTTGTGGTAGTTTTTCCTCATGATGAGACTGGCAATCAACTCCATGGTGGGACCCACCACAAGCAGCTGAGTAGGTGCTTTAGGGATGTGGTCTTCTTCCCGTATATAAGAAACAGCTTTGGGAATGGTCTCTAGCTTATGGCACACTTGAACCCTGCATGTAACCGAGTTGTTGTTCAGCCACCTGCCATGCTCTGCCAATCTTGGGACTTTTAATGGACTTGAATTAATGGTCTGCTGTGTGGTTTGGTAACATCAGGACTGTGCTTTATTACTTGCCAACCTTGGGCTTGTCAGCCTCAGCAGCCAGCAGCTGAGTGAAGAAAAGCCTCCAGCTTCAGTGGGCCAGAAGCAGGAGGTAGAGCTGAAGTGAAGGTTGAGGGGCTTCCACCTAGCTCCTAGAGCTGGCACTTTGAACTTGGACTTAAAGCCTCCAAATTGTAAGAATAAACTCCTGTTTATTAAAGCCATCCCATTTGTGGTATATTCTTGTCAGAGTGGCACTAGGTAACTAAAACATCTCACTTATATGAAATAAACTAATATATAGAAATCAAAGATTATTAGTGGTTACCAGGGGTGAGAGGGAGGGAAAAAGGGGAGTTTTTGTTTAGGGATAAGTGAGTTCATGTTAATAATAGTAGAATAATTTGGAAAAGTTTTAAAATATGAAGAATGTAATCAGTGTCACTGAATCATGCATTTGAAATTATTGAATTGGTAAATGCATTCTTGTGTATATTTTTACTACAGTAAAAGAAATATTCAACTGTAAGGCAAAACTGGTAAGCTGAGGTATTTTTGTTGTTGTTGTAGGTATTAACCTACAAAAACACTTAACCTTTCACAATATCTTCCAAAAACTACACAAGTAACAAAATATCTAGAAAAGAAATTGTGGCAGTAAAATTAAACCAGAATAGAAGAAGAAGTGTTATATATGAAGATAGGAGAAGAAGAATAAAACTGTCCCTATTTACAATATACATGATTGTCCAGAAAGAAAACCCCAAAGAATCTACCAGAAAAACTAAAACTAATAAGGGATTTTAGCAAGGTCACATCTTATGTGGTCAATACACAGAAATCAGCTGTGTTTCTATCTACTAGCAATGAACAATTAAGAGATGAATATTTAAAAACACCACCATCTATAACAACATTAAAAATATGGAATACATAGGGATAAAGTGATAAAGATATTCAAAATATTGCTGAGAGAAAATATAGAAGACCTAGAGGACTGGAGATACACATTCTATTCATGGATTAAAAGACTCAATATTGTTAAGATGTCATTTGTTGCCAAATTGATCTGCAGCTTGAATAAAAACCTAATTCTCAGCAACATTTTTTGCAGAAAACAGCAAACCAAATCTAAAATTTATATGGAAAGTTAAAGGAAATAAAATAAGCAAAAAAATTTTTTAAAAGATTAACTTGAAAGACTAGCAACATTTGATTTCAAGACTTACTATGATGTTATAGTGTCCAAGAGAGTGTGTATTGGTGAAAGAACAGACACATAGACCATGGGAACAGAATAGAAATCCAGAAATAGAACCACATACAAACCTTATGGGGCAATTCTACTCTATCCTATAGGGTCACTGTGAATTGGAATTAACTTGGTGATGGTGAGCATTTTGGTTTATATACATAAAACTTCAGACTCACTGCCATTGAGTTGATTTAGACTCATAGCAATTCCCACTGGGTTTCTAAGGCTGTAAATCTTTACAGAAGAAAACTGTCTCATTTTTTTTTTTTTTTTTTTTCCCCATGGAGCATCTGGTGGGTTTGAACTACTTACGTTTTGGTTAGCAGCCAAAATGCCTTAACCACTACACCACCAGAGCTCCTTGGTTTATATATAGTCAATTGATTTTCAACAGAAATGCAAAAGCAAAAGCTGAAGGAAAGATCATTTTTTCAACAAATTATGCTGTAAAACTGGATATTCATTGTTATAAACATATAAGAACCTTGAACTATACTTTACATGAAATTAAAAAATTAACTCAAAAGGGATCACAGGCTTATATGTAAAATCTAAAACATAGGTGTCTACAAAGAGGAAAATATTTGTGACTTTGAGTTAGGTAAATATTTCTTAAATATGACACAAAACTATGGTTCATTATATAAAAATTGGATAAATTGTCCATCTTCAAGATCGAAAACTGCTACTACTAGAAAGACACCATTATGATAATGAAAGAGGAAAGACAATGGAAGAAAATATCTGCAAAGCACATATCTAATAAATAACTTGTATCAAGAATATATAAATATCTCTTAAAACTTAATTATAAGAAAGCATATACTTCAATTTAAAAATGAACAAAATAGTTGAACAAGATACTTCATCAAAGAATATGCATGAATGGCTAATAGTTCTATGCCATTAGTCATTGGTAAATGCTAATTAAAACTCAGTGGGATACCACTGCAACATATTGGAATGGCTTAAAAAACAAAACAAAAACTGACTTTACCAATTGCCTTAAGGATGTGGAGGACCTAAAACTCTTATATACTGACTGGGATGATGAAATAGGACAGTCACTTTGGTTAACATTTTGGCAGCTTCTTATCAAGTGAAATATGCCTTTACAACATTACAATATGACTGAACAAACACTTCTCTAGGTATTTACCCAAAAGAATTGAAAATATATGTTCACATGAGACCAGAAGAACTAGAAGGTGCCCAGCTACCACTGTCAACCACTCAGAGGTGGATTGGTGCAGGAGATCCTGGATAGAGTGGGAGAACAATGTGGAATAAAACTCAAAATCATAAAAACATCAACAACAAAACGACCAGGTTTGCTGGTCTCACAGAGTCTGGTGAGACTCCTGAGACTATGGCCCCCAGTTATCCTTCAGGTCTGGAGCTGAACTCACTCCTGTGGCTTCCAGCCAAACAATAGACAGGCATGTGGGGTGAACATTTACATCAGGTAGATACACTCCTTGGAGCAATCAATCATGGAAGAATAGAAGAGCAGTTTGCACAGGGAGACAGCTGGGGAGAGGGTAGGAGTGCACTAGAGGGAAAGACACAGGGAAGAGGTAACTATGGGGAAGAAGTGGGAAGACAGCTGTTACATGTGGGAATTGCAGTCAATGTTATGAAACAAAATGTATATGAACTGCTATATGGAAAATGAATTTGCTTTGTAAACTTTCACCCAAATCACAATAAAAATTTTTTTTA
Source organism: Orycteropus afer afer (assembly GCF_000298275.1). Lineage (NCBI taxonomy): Eukaryota > Metazoa > Chordata > Mammalia > Tubulidentata > Orycteropodidae > Orycteropus > Orycteropus afer. Next base: position 405,717 of record NW_006921726.1, on the reverse strand, counting down.
AATTATTTTCACACAGCAGACTGTACACTTAATAGCCTTATTTACCATCATTCAAAACTGTAAAGAACCCCAAACCCTCAACAGGTGAGTGAATGAACACGCTATGTAACCAAATACCTTGAGGGACTGGGTCACTGGGCCTGTGGGCCCAGGACCATAGTCTCAGAGAACATTAAGGTCAATTGGGGCCTTAAAAGCTTGCAAGCAGCCATCTAAGGTGCAACTATTCATCTCCTCATCTGGAGCAAAGAAGAATGAAGAAAAGCAAAGACATCTGGAAACAATTACTCCAAGGGACTAGTGGACCACCTGAACCTCAGCCTTCACAACCCTGGGACCAGAAGAATTAGATGGTGCTCTGACACCACTGCTGACCATCCTGAAAAGGATCATAATAGGAGATCCTAGACAGAATGGGAGAAAAATGTGGAACAAAACTCCAAATAATAAAAAAGAGCAGGCTAACTGGTCTTATGGGAGCTCTGGTAGCATAGTGGCTAAGGTACTTGACTGCTAACCAGAAGGCTGGCGGTTCAAACCCACCAGCCACTCCTTGGAAAGAAGGTTGGCCAATCCTACTTCCGTAGTGATACTGCCTCGGAAACCCAAGGAGGGGTCGCTATGAGTCAGGGATGACTCGACGGCACATAACAACAACAACAACAACAACAACTGGTCTTATAGAGACTGGTGAAACCCTCGACACTATGGCACCCAGTTATCCTTCAGGTCTGGAATTGAACTCACTCTTACAGTTTCTGGTAAAATAATAGACAGGCATATAAGATGAACATTTACACCAGGTAGGTATACTCCTTAGAACAATCAAACATGGGAGATCAGAAAGAAGGGCAATATTTCTACAGGGAGATGCCATACAGGGAAGAAATGCATAGGAAAGGACACAGGGAAAGGGTAACAAGAGGGAGGAAGTAGGGAGAGAGCTGTCACATTATGGGGATTTTAGTCAATGTCGTGAAACAAAATGTGTATGGACTGTTGTATGGAGAATGACTTGCTCTGTAAACTTTCACCCAAATCACAATTAAAAGTTAAAAAAAAAAAAAAAGAATGAACACACTGTAGTGCATTCTTGCAATGGAATCTTCTTCAGCAATAAAGAGCATGAACTAGTGACACATATAACAATGGGAAGGAATCTCAAATACATTGTTCAAAGTGAAAGAAGCCAGTCTCAAGAGACTGTATACGATGTGATTCTATTTATATGATATTCTGGAAAGGCAAACTGTAGGAATAGGAAAGAGATCAGTGCTTTCCAAGGCTGGAGGTGGAGAGAAATGTAATTGAAAAGGAGATCAGAATGATTTTGGAGTGGTCAAACTGTCCTATATCTTTCTTGCAGTGGTTACATGACTGTGTGTGATTGTCAAATGTCATGGCAGACACTGCAGAGGAGACTTTCAGATAAGGTCACCTCCACTTTTCTAACTGAACATTAATCTAGCACCCATTGCACACTACACGGGAAAGGAAGAGTAGAGGGAGGTGTTCTTGAGGAGCTGACTTTGGAGAGGATCAGACAAAGGAAATACTAAATGACTCATTTAGTCAGGCACCATGTATAGCCAGTATACCAGAATAAACCACTAAACAGGAAAATAAAATGCTCAAGTTTATTAAAATGTCTTCAAAACAGATAAGATGGGAAACTGACAACTGGGGACTGACCCTATTGCTCTCTCTCACATTCAGAGAGAAGATTAAGTGTTCCTTAATGTAATAAGAATATATATATATATATATAGTTACTCTCTCTCTCTTTTTCCCTTCTCCATTATTAATCCCATTTTACAGTTGAAGAAACTGATGCTTGAGGGGATTAAAAAATTTGCCCAGTGTCAGACATCAGAACAGGAATTCTCATCCAGCAGTCTGGCAGTACACAATTTCATTCAGGCAAGGAATAGCAAATCACAATAAGCACCATGACATCATTTTTTTTTTTTTTTTTAATATATCAAATAAGCAAAACCACTGACATTTGATAACACTCAAATATTGACGTGGGTCTGAGAAAAACATTCTTATGGATTGATGGTACAATCTTTTTGGAGAGTAATATGCCAATATCCACAGATATTTTATATGTACTACCTGACCAAAATTATCCTACAGACATTCTCACACATTATATAAAACTATTTATGCAGGGACATTAATTTTACCTCATTTTTATAATGGAAAATAACTTAAAATCCAGAAGAAGAGGATTGGCTTAATTAAAAAAAATGACACATGTATTCTTTGCAATACAATATACCTTGAAAAAGACTACCCATCCCTCAGTTTGTCATATTGTGGTGGTTTTCACATTGCTGTGATTCTGGAAGCTATGCCACTGGTATTTCAAATACCAGCAGGATCACGTACAGAGGACAAGTTTCAGCAGAGCTTCCAGACTAAGATAGACAAGGAAGAAAGGCCTGATGATCTACTTCTGAAAATAAGCCAATGAGAACCCTATGGATCACAACAGAACATTGTACGATGTGCTTGCTTTGGACTTATCATCTGGAAGACCCTCAGTGAGATGGGTTGACACCATAACTGCAACGATGGATTCAAGCATGTCAGTGTTCATGAGCATGATACAAGACCAGACAATGTTTCATCTTATTCTATTATACATTAGGTCGCTATGAGTTGGAGTCTACTGAACAGTAGCTAACTACATGAGAAAGCAGGACTAGAATCTAATATGGTAAGCATTATCTGTAAGATAAATTAATTTAAAAATAAATGCAGAATAGTACCTAAATGTGAACTAATTTCTATAAAGATATTTTGAGGTCTGAGCTTGTGCATATGGGGAAATTCTCTGGAAGATGCACAGAAACTTGTGAGAGTGGAACCCTGTGGGAAATGAGGAAGGGGAGGGACAGGCCTTTGCTTTACACTACTTGAAATTCTCATCACAAACATGCAATGTATGAAAATGAAAAAAAAAAAAAAAAGCTCAAGACTGCAGTATTTGAAATTCTTATCATAAATACATATTGCTTTTATTTTTTGAAAGATAAATAAAAAGCCAAGGCCTAGAGTTACACAGATGAGGGTTTGAATTTCAGTTCTTTCATCTTCTGGCTGTAAAAAAGGATGGATGAGTTACTTGAACTATCTAAACCTTAGTTGTGGCTGTGAAATGGGGCTAATTTTAAGAATTAAAGAAGAAAATGTATGCAAAATATGATCATTGCCCCTAGTATTTGTTCAGTGTTAGAATATTGCGGTGAGCCCACAAAGATCGCGCCCCTACCTCGCTAGCGTCCAGCAGCGACATCCTTTCCTTGGCCGGACAGGCAGGAGGTCGTTCAAGGATGCTCCAGACCAAAGCAGGGTCGGTGGGAGGCTGCCTGCACACCTAAGGGCAGCCTGCATTTGTGCACAGGGCCCGAACCAGGTGACTCTAGAGGACGACTTCCGGGCCTCTACGGGGCGCCAGTGCTCCTCACGTGGGCCTTGCCTCACGGGGAACCCGCCCCGAGCCAGAAGCTCATCGCCAGAAGGAGTTGGAGGTGGGCATCAACTGGCCACCGGAAATGGATAAGGAGCCTAGGGACAGCCCCCAGTGCTGCTTGGCGCTTGTCAGAGGAGGGAGAAGGGTCTTTCTTACACCCAGCCCCAATTTCATAGCCACAGAGCACCAGGTATCCGAAGGCCTTCGAAGAGGAGGTTAGAGGGGACTTGGTACAAAATTTGAGAGGACGCCAGAATATTAGGTAATCAGATAAATAATAATTTAATGTACTATTTTTAAAATAAAACTTAATGCAAAATGTCTATGATAAACAAAATTTAATATTTAAATGAAGTTAAATGAAGGCAGACTAGGACAGGACAAAGATGAAGGGAAGGAAGGGACTGAGGAGATGTGAGAGGCATGAGTGCAGCTGCTAAGAGTGTGTGGATATGAAGCACACACGTGTGGAGACAGAAAGCCTGGGATCAGATGCACATCCATCCATTCAGAGATTGTGTGTTTTGGACAGGTTATTTAACCTCTTAAGAACCTCCAAAATGAAGTTATTATTATTATTATTTTTAAAGTTGTCATTGAGTGGATTCCCACTCAGAAATCCCATGTATGTTAGAGTAGAATTGTGCTCCACAGGGTTTTCAATGGCTGATTTTCCAGAAGTAGACCACCAGGCCTCACAAGGCACCTTTTGATGGTCTCAAACTTCCAACTTTTCTCTTAGCAGCTGAACATGTACACTATTTGTACCATATAGGCACTCTGGAGTAAAAATAGCACCAACCTTACAAGACTAACAATGCATAAATACGTGGGACAGTGTTATCAATGCCCAGCACACTGTGGACACCCAAATAGTTGCCCTTGTTAGTGATATGAGGGAAGGGTGTCAGGCAGCAGGGCTGCACACTGGAGACAGCATCAAATCCTGTACTATACACTTGCCCAGGAGCTAACCAGAATGGCTCCCAGTGGCCTTCACCTCCTATTGTTCACACCTTTGTCCAGAACTTTCTCACAGTGAGTTGGGCTAGATTGTGGGTCCAAGATAATATGTCAAAAGTATGTTAAACTGGGGCATAAAAGGACTTTGAAGTTTCTACTTTGGTCTCTGAGAACACTCCTCTAAGGGAAGCTAGTTTCAGTGTCGTGGAGACAATCAAGTAGTTCTGAAGAAAGGCCCCTGTGGAGAGAAACTGAGGCCCCTAACCTCCAACCAGTACCTATTTGTCAGCCATGTTAGTGGGCCAGTTTGACGTGGATCCTCCAGCCCCAGTCAAGCCTTCAGATGACTGGAGACCATACTGACTACTTCACTGCAACCACATGAGACCTTGTTCCAGACCACCAGCAGAGCCACCTTCAAATCCCCATAGAAACCATGTGAAATAATAAATGTGTATTGCTTTTTGATACTCTGACTTTTAGAATAGTTTGGTACATAGCAATAATAATGCAAGCTTCTTCTCACTATCTTGTTCTTCAATATTGCTGTGGCTACTTGGGGCCTCTTTCCTTTCTTAAAAAATGTAGTTGATTAGTTTGTACATCTCAGTAAAGAATATTGTTGGAATTTGGATCATATTCTTGGTGTCTTGTCTTTCCAGGATATGAACCTGGGACCTCAGAGAAGCCCTTGTTCTGACTTCTGGACCTCTCTTAATGCCTTAGCTAGCTCTGTTGCCTAAAATGCTTATACACCCAATAGCCTCTTCAGAAAGTGGTCAGATAAGAGTGGCCATGCCCTGTCTGGCAAGGGGCCTTGGAGGCTCACTCTACCCAGGGAAAGACCCAGGCAGTTTTCCTATCCAGCTTCTCTATCCTTCAGCAAGGATCAGACAGTTCTTCTGGTACCTTGAGGAGTGCCCATTTCCATGCTCCTGCCCTCCTCTGACCACACCCCTTTCTGCTGGTTACTGCCTCTCTCACCCCAGCCCAGTGTGGTATCCACAGGGAGGCAGTGCCAAGGAGGTTGTGTTAGGGGTGAAGGGAAGTGAGAGGTTAGAATATGCACAAGAAGCCCTTTCCCCTCTCTCTGAATCCCCTCTACTTATAAAGAGAAAGATATTCAAACCAGAGAGATGCAGGCTATATTTTAAAAAGCCATGAAGATGCCATACAAAACAGCACTTTGGCCACCACCTTCCCAGAACTGTGAGGGCTCAAAGTGGGAAGTGAACAAAAGGAAGATAAGGCAGAATGCTAAAGGTGAAGGACCAAATAGGAGAATGGAAGAGGTTTGGGGAGAGAGCACAACGCTCTCCCTCCTCAGCTGGCCCATGGAAAATTCCTTCCTCAATAGAGACTCCCACTGCAGATGACATGATCTTACATGTATAGAAAATCCCAAACATTCTACTAAAAAACTTTTAAATTAGAGGAATTTAACAAAGTTGCAGGATACAAAGTTAACACTAAATTTATCCACATATGGGCACATAATTTTCAACAAAGTGAGTTAAACAGGGAAGGAAACAATCTCTTTAAGAAATAGTGCCAGCAAATATTATTGGGGTTTCTATATACCAGCAATGAGAAATCTAAAAAGAAGATTAAGACAGATTAGAAATTTGGAAGACAACTATCTGCTAGGAGAGAGGCTCAGCTTCTGAGAGAGAGAGGCCTGGCTGCTGAGAGAGAGATGGCCAGCTGAGAAAGACTAGGTGCATTCCTGAACTTGAATTGTAGCCTGTTGCTTCCCAGTAAACCCCATAATCTGTGAGTTTTATGTGGCTACTGCAGTGACTTATTGAACTCAGCAGAGAGGTGGTGGGATCATGGTTAGTTAAGAGGAATGGCTGGTCACAAAATTAGTTAAGAGTGTTAGAGGGTGGCAGCATGTCTGGTATCATAAGAACAGGCCTTGGGATGCTGGTGGTGATTCTGTCTTCCTCTTGTCCTCCTCTTGTTGGAGGAGGTCAGAAGATGTTGCTTCCCTGTTTCTTTAGCATCTTTTTTCGGAATGGGCACAAATATGAGTCTCCTCCAGTCAGTTGGCCAGATAGTTGTCTTCCAAATTTCTTGGCATAGACAAGTAAGCACCTCTAGTGCTGCATGCATTTGTTGAAACACTTCAATTGGTATTACATCAATTCCTGGAGGCTTGTTTTTCAGCAATGTTTTGAGTGCAGTTTAAATTTCTTCCTTAAATACCATTATTCTTGATCATATGCTACTTCCTGAAATGGTTGAACAGTTGACCAATTCTTTTTGTTACCTTTTGTATTCCTCCCATCTTTACTTGATGCTTCCTGTGCTCAATATTTTGCCTGTAGAATCCTTCAATATTGCAACTCAAGGTTTATTTATTTTATTTTTTAGTTCTTTCAGCTTCAGAATGCTGAGCATTTCTTCCCTTTTGGTTTTCTAAGTCCAGGCCTTTGTACATTTCATTATAATACTTTACTTTGTCTTTTTGAGTTGCCCTTTGAAATCTTCTGTACAGATCTTTTACTTCATCATTACTTTCATTCACTTTAACTATCCTACATTCAAGAGCAAGTTTCAGAATCTTTTCTAATATCCCTTTTGGTCTTTTCTTTCTTCTCTCTCTTTTTAATGACCTTTTGGTTTCTTCATGGATGATATGTCCTAAATGTTATTCCACAACTCATCCATATGAGACCAAATGATTTAAAATTACTCTAAAGAAAAATTGAGAAGATAAGGGGACAAGGAAACTAGAGTACTGGAAATGGTATGACCAAATGGAATGAATGAGAAGGGTGACACATTGTGAAAAATACAACAAATAACATGGAATAATAAGTGTTGAAATTGTTAAATGGGAATCTAATTTGTTGTGTAAATGTTCACCTTAAACACAATAAAATACCATTAAAAAAAAAAAAAAAAAAAGCATCCCCTTGTGGTGTTCCTGTTACAGCAGCATTGAATAACTAAGACACCCAATGAAACTCATTTCAGACTTCTGATCTCCAGAATTATGAGAATATATTTGTCTAATTTAAAGCCATTTTAAAAAAAGAGACCCTGAATTGCCAAAACAAATTTTTAAAATATTTTATTGATTTTTTTTACAATATACATAGCAAAACATACACCAGTTCAGCAGTCTTCATGTGTACAATTTAGTGACATTGATTACATTCTTTGAGTTGTGCAATCATTCTCACCCTCTTTTTCTGAATTGTTCCTACTTCATTAACATAAGCTCACTGGCCCCTAATGTTCTTATCTAATCTTTTGTGTTGCTATTGCCAATTTGCTCTCTTATAAGCAATTCTTAAAAGAACATAATGCTCAAGAAAGACTTTTTTTTACTAGTTAAGATAAACTATCGTTCAGTTTTGAGATAACTTCAAGGGACGTTTTTGGTTTAAGGGCAGTACTTTCAGGAATTCATTCACTCTCCGTGACTCTAAAACATCTAGAGTCCATAAGAATTTGAAAATCTGTTCTATATTTTCCCACTTTTGATCAGTATTCTTCTATGGAATCTTTGTTCAAAATGTTCAGTAATCCACTCTGTCAGGCTTAAAATGATCCTTCCTAGAGGCAGAAGAGAGTCTCTCTGACTACCAGCTGCTAAGACACCATCCAGTTCTTCTGATCTCATGGGAAAGGAGGCTGTTCACAGAGGGAATTAGCCACACACACTATATTCTCCTCCTATTCCTGATTATCCTTCTTCCTCTGTGGCTCCAAGTGAATAGAGACAAATTGTTGTGTTTTAGATGGCCACTTGCAAACTTTTAAGATCCCAGACACTACACAATGAACTAGGATGTAGAACAGAAGCACTGACAAAGCAATTCTGAAGAAGAACAAAGTAGAAGGTGTCACAGTTCCTGACTTCAAAACATATTACACAGCTACAGTATTCAAAACAGACTGGTACTGGTTTAATGATAGACACATAGACTAATGGCATAGAGTTAAAACCTACAGGCAAATCCATTCAATGCGAAAGGAACAATCTCTTCAACAAATGGTGCTGGTAAACCTGGAGTTCCGCATGTAGAAAAATGAAACAAGTTCTTTACTTCATGCCATACACAAAAACTAATTAAAAATGGATCAAGGATCTAAATGTTAAATCTAAAACCATAAAGTTCTTAGAAGAAAATATAGGCACTCTGGAACCTATTTTATTTTAATGATAGATTATCAAACACCAATAAACTATCATTTAAAAATGCACTAGCAACAGAAAAACAAATAGATAACTGAGATCTCATAAAAGTTAATACTTATTGTGTTAGGCTGGGTTATCTAGAGAAGCAAAACCAGTAAATCGTATATATATATATATATTTCTTGTTGTTATGTGCCGTCGAGTCAAACCCGACTCATAGCGACCCCTCCTTGGGTTTCCAAGGCAGTATCACTAGGGAAGTAGGATTGCCCAA
>NW_006921726.1:392102-394846 GCF_000298275.1 Orycteropus afer afer | reverse complement strand
CTCCTTAGAAGCGAGAATAGCCAGACTTTGTCTCATCTACTTTCATCATGTTGTCAGAAGGGACCATTCCCCGGAGAAGAATGTCATGTTTGGTAAGGTGGAGGGTCGACGAAAGAGGGGGAGGCCTTCAACGAGATGGATTGACATGGTGGCTGTGACAACGGGTTCAAGTATAGCAGGGATCATGGAGCTGGCGCAGGATCAAGCAGTGTTTTGTTCTGCCGTGCATGGAGTCACTGAGTCAGAAACTACTTGACAGCACCTAACAACAACAACAATTGACTCTTGGTATTTGTTCTCATGGTTTGGGGCTTAGGGTCGTTGTCACATGCAACACTGAATCAATTGGCATAATTTAGTTCTTAAAGTTTGTGTTCTACTTCCCAGTATGGTGAATAGTGTCTGGGGTCTTAGAAATTTACAAGCAACCACTTAAGATATTACTATAGGTCTTTATTCATTTGGAACAAAAGAGAAAGAGGGAAACTCAAGAATCAGAGAAGCAACTGGACTACAGGACTAATTATCTACATGAACCACTGTCTCCTCCACCTTGGGACCAGAAGAAATGGATGGTGCTGAATGTTTTGATCAGAAATATATTAGAGAGACCTCGGATAAGCAAAGCACTACTGAAGAAGAAGAACAAAGTAGAAGGTCTCACACCGCCAGATCTCAAAACTTACTATATAGCCACAGTAGTCAAAACTGCCTGGTACTGGTATACTGACAGACCCATAGATCAATGGAATAGAAGTGAGAACCCAGAAATAGATCTATCGACCTATGGTCAGCTGATCTTTGACAAAGGGATGAAATCCATTAAATGGGGAAGAGAATGTTTAATAAATGGTGGTGGCAAAACTAGATATCCATTTGCAGAAAAATGAAACAAGATCTGTACCTCACACCATACACAAAAACTAACTCCAGATGGATCAAGGACTTAAATGTGAAACCTAAAAATATAAAGTTCCTCAAGGAAAATCTAGGGGCAAACTTAGGGGCCCTAATATATGGCATAAATAGACTATCAAACATAACCCAAAATACACAAACAGCGGAGGAGAAACTAGATGAATGGGACCTTCTCAAAATTAAATTTTTATGTGCTTCCAAAGACTTCTCCAAAAGAGTCAAAAGAGAACCTACAGATTGGGAAAAAATGTTTGGCAATGGCCTATGTCACAAGGGATTTATCTCTAGAATTTATAGAAAACTCCAACACCTCAACAACAAAAAACCAAATAATCCAATTGAAAAATGGGCAGAAGACATGAACAGACACTTCACCAAAGAGAATATTCAGGTGGCCAACAAACACATGAAGAAATGCTCACGATCATTGCCGTTAGAGAGATGCATATCAAAACAACAATGAGATACCATCTTGCTCCAGCACTAGTAGCAAAGTTCAACAAGACAGAAAATAACAAATATTGGCGAGAATGCGGAGAGATTGGGACTCTCATACACTGCTGGTGGGACTGTAAAATGGTACAACAACTGTGGAAAGCAGTATGGCAATTCCTTAAAAATTTGGAATCAGAAATACCATTTGACCCAGACATTCCATTACTGGGTATATATCCTAAAGAAGTGAGAGCCATGACAAGAGCAGACATATGCACATCCATGTTCATCACAGCACTATTTACAATAGCCAAAAGATGGAAACAACCCAGGTGTCCATCAACTGAAGAATGGATAACCAAACTATGATACATGCACACAATGGAATACTATGCAACCCTAAAGAATAATGTAGAATCTGCAAAACACTGCATAACATGGATGAACTTGGAAGACATTATGCTGAATGAAGTAAGTCAATCACAGAAGGACAAATATTGTATTAGTCTGTTATTGTAAAAAGTCAAGGAAAGGTATATGTATATATATGGAAGGAAATTTTCTTTGTTGATTACCAGGGGTGGGGGTGGGGAGTGAAGGTAACACTGCTTGATAGGTAGAGACAAGTATTGATTTGGGTGTAGAGAAGGACAATGTACCAAATGTGAGTGATCAACATGGTGGCACTGAGGAAGAGGAAGACATAGAGAGATACATGGGAGGTACAGACAACAAAGTTGAACCCTTTTGCACATACAGTACTGTGTTTTCAGTGAAGGCAAACATGGATATATGAGTGGCTATATGGGTGGACAGGCTGAACTATTAGGTATGTCTATGCAAGGGGGACTGTGGCCAAATCATGTATAGGGTTGGCAGACAATATTTCTACAAGTGTATTGCTGTATTCTGTAAGAATTCCCAAGAATATAGTAGAGCTGACAAGGGACAAGTTTGTAGTCACTTCTTGGGCACAGCTACACAGAGGGAGCAAGTAGTTGGACCTGTGGGCTCGGGACCATAGTTGCAGGGGACATCAAGGTCAATTGGCATAAAATACTACACAAAACATTGTTCCATCTCTTATTTTGACAAGTAGCGACTGGGATCTCAAAAACTTGCAATCGGCCATCTCGATGCAACGATGGGTATCTCCTCATCCAGAGCAAAAAAGAATGAAGAAAACCAAAGATTCATGGAAATGATTAGTCTAAGCGACTGGTACAGCACGTGATCCTCAGCCTATATAACTATGAGACCAGAAGAACTAGATGGTGCCCAGCTATGACTGTCAACCACTTAGAGGGGGATCTATGTAGGAGTTCCTAGATAGAGTGGGAGAACAATGTGGAAGAAAACTCACAATCAGAAAAACAAACAAAAAAAAAAAA
>NW_006921726.1:386839-391757 GCF_000298275.1 Orycteropus afer afer | reverse complement strand
ATATATTATTATTATTATTATTTTTAATTTTATTTTGATTTGGGTGAAGATTTACAAAGTAAATTCACTTTTCATACAGCAAGAACTTCAAATTCTTAAAGAATCCAGACTTACTAGACTTACTGCTTCTGAAGGAATCCCCAAGACTATGGCCCTGAGTGGCTCTTCAAATATTGAACTATCCTCTGAAGTTACCTTTAAAGTAAATAATAACAATTTAGATAAAAGAGTAAAGATTGTCACCTTTGAATATTACATTTATCTATCTATCTGTCTATCTATCTATCTATCTATCTATCTATCATCTATCTCCAGGTCAACAGCTATTTTAAAGCATAGATGAAAAGGTTGAGGGAGTAAATGGAAATGAAACAACCATAACAGAAATAATGGGAATGTTGGCACAATGTGAAGAGCATAACCAATATCACTGACCATTATATCTAGAAACTATGGAATGTATATCTAGAAACATTATATCTAGAAACTATAGGAGTGGGTTTTTTGTGTGTATATTTTCACCAAAACTAAAATTAAAATTTAAAAAGAAGAAAAAAAGATATTAGAAAATGCTGCAGTCATGCATCAAAAGAGAATTGCCAAGTCATCAGCAAAAAAAAGAAAAAAGAAACTTCCAGCTTGGACCCCACTCAGGCCTGTGAGGGAGATATATCTAGCAAAGACAGGAGTCTGCTGCCCAGTTATCAGCCCTGGCTCTCAGACAATTGCCCACTCCCACACAGAAAAGAGACACAAAGCTGGACAGTGCAGTGTGTCCATACTGAGGCCCAGACCACATCCAAACTAATTACAAATCAATCAGGAAGATTCCGAAAATGTGGTAAAGGAGATGACCTGCCTAAAGCCAACAGGATAGGCATCATTCACCTGGTGTACCCCACAGGTGTCCTAGCCAGTTAGCCCTCCAATAAGGACAACCAAAAATTAGGACTGATGAGGTGTTCTTCCAGCCTGACCTAAGTCCCTCCACTCACCCAGTTGGACCACTGAAAACCAAGTTCTCTTTCTGGGCAAAAGCAATGAGATCCTGGATACTTCCTTCTCCAGCAAGATCCTTAGGAGGAGTTTGGTAAGCTCAAACATTTTCATTTGCATCCAAGGGGGAAAAGGAGAGATGGGAAGTGTGGTAGTTAAGGTTGTGTGTCAACTTGGCTGGGTCGTGGTATTGAGTGGTTAGGCAGCTGGATGCAGTTAGTCCCCATGATGAGATAGAATGTTGTATAATCAACTCCATGGTGGAATTTGCTGTGAGTAGCTAATTAGTTGCCTTCAGGATGTAGCCTACTTCCAGTATATAAGGAGACATTTGAGAAAGGTTTCTAGCTTCTTGGCACATCTGGATCCTGAATTTAGCTGAGTCATCATGGCCTGCCCACATCTGGACTGTTTCTGGACTTGAACTAGTGGCCTGCCATTTTGCTTGCTAATCTTGGGGCTGTGCCATTTTACTTGTCGGTTTTGGGTTCATTAGCCTCAGCATCCAGTAGTTGCATGAGTCAGAAAAAGTCTCCAGCTCTAATTAGCCTGAAACAGGAGGCAGACCTGAAACCCAAGGTCAAGAGGCCTTTATACAGCCCCTAATTCAGATATTTTGAACTCCTAAACTGTAAGAGAATAAATCCCTGTTTGTTAAAGCCATCCATTTATGGTATTTCTGTTACAGCAGCACTAGAGAACCAAAGTAGGGAGGAATGGTAAAGCTATGAAATGAGGAATGCTGAGATTTAGATCTGGCTATGGCCAAGAGAAAATACCACAGACCTCAAAGAGACAGAGAAAGGGAGAGACTGGAATAAGGGATATTTAAACTCATGCCATCGAGTTGGATCTGACTCATAGTGACCTCTCCTTGGGTTTCCGATGCAGTAACACTACAGACATAGCTTGAATATATCAGACAGTGTTTCACTACTATTTATAAGGTTTTCATGAGCTACTTTTTCGGAAGGGGATGGTCCCATCCTTCTTCCCAGTCTTCTTAGTCTGGAAGCTTCACTGAAACCTGTCCACCATGGTTGACCCTACTAACTTTTGAAATTCCAGTAGCATAGTCTCCAGCCTCATAGCAACAGGCAAACCACCACAGTACAACAAACTGACAGAAGAGAGGTGCAAAAGACTTCTTCAAAGTGTTAAGAAGCAAATATGTCACTTTGAAGACTAAGGTATACCACCTAACCCAAGCTATTGTATTTTCAATCACCTCACATGCATGTGGAAGCTGGACAATGAATAAGGAAGACCAAGGAAGAGTTGATGCCTTTGAATTGTGGTGTTGGTCAAGAACACTGAAAACACCATGAACTGATGGCCAGAAGAATGAACAAATCTGTCCTGGAAGAAGTGAAGCCAGAATGCTTTTTAGAAGCAAGAAGGCCAGACTTCAATTCACCTACTTTGGTCAAGTTGTCAGAAAGGACCATTCCCCACAGAAGGATAACATGCTTGTTATCTGTACCTGACAACAACAACAATAGCCACAAGAATGGACTCAATCAGGAAGATGGCTCAGGACTGGGCAATGTTTTGTTCTCTTATACATAAGGTCACTATGAGTCAAAGCCAACTTGATGGCAACTAACATGTCTGTAGACACAGGCCAGCTGATCTAATAAACTCTTCTTCCTTTCCATCAGGGCAGATAGCTGGCAGTCTCTTACCACATGTGTGGCTCTTCAAATATTGAAGATAAAGAGAAATTTATCTTAGGAAAATGGCTCACACACTTATAGAAGGTGGCAAGTCCCAAGTTCTTGGATCAGACTTCAAGCTGGAGGCTTTTCCCAACTCACGCAGCTGCAGGAGCTGACGACCTCAAGGTTGGCAGACAATATTTGTTGCCTCTAACAAATGATGAATCCAAGATCTCCAGGCCAAATGGTAGATTGTTTGCTCACAGGCAGTTGTAGGCAGCACAACAGAATCCCAATCCACAGAAGAGTGTCTCTTTTCCCAGGATGTCCATAAACATACTGGAAGCAAGCCACACCCCTAGGGAAATTCTCTTTCAATGAATTGGTTGCTCAAAACATAACCCACATCACAATTGCTTAAACCACACAGAATTGTGGTCCAGCCAAGTTGACACACAACTCCAACTATCACACCATGGATTTTCCAGGTCTGAGTCAGACACTGGTCCACTTTGTCCTACAAGCAACAACAACATAAGAGAATGGAAGAGGGAGATTTGAGACCCAGAGGTAAGAAGGTGATGTGAAGATGGAGGCAAAGACTGAAATGATGCAACTACAAACCAAAGATTCCCTGAACCCATCAGAATCTATGAGAGGAACAAGGAACAACTTCTGCCACAGAACCACCAGAAGGAACAAACCCAGCTAATATTTTGATTTTGGACTTAGGGCTTCCAACAGTATGAAAGAGGAAAAAAAAAAAAAAAAGTTGTTTTCAGCCTCCAACTTTTTGGTGATTTGTTATGGTCGTTGTTGTTGTTGTTATGTGCCGTCGAGTTGGCCCCGACTCATAGCGACCCCTCCTTGGGTTTCCGAGGCAGTATCACTACGGAAGTAGGATTGCCCAACCTTCCTTCCGCTGTTATGGTAGTCTTAGGAAATAATCCAAGGTAAAAAGCAAGGTAAGGAGCCTTCATGGCTCAATGGTTAAGCACTTGGCTGCTAACCATAAGGAAGGCAATTTGAATGCAACAGCCACTCCATGGGAGAAAGATGTGGCACTTTGCTTCTGTAAAGACAGTTGTTGTTGTTAGCTGCTGTCGAGTCAGCTCTGACTCATAGTGACCCCATGTACAGCAGAGTGAAACACTGTCCAGTTGTGCACCACCCTCACAATTCTTGCCATACTTGAGCCCATCCTTACACCTACTGTGTCAATTCATCTCATTGAGAGTCTTTCTCTTTTTGCTGTCCCTCTACTTTACCAAGCATGATATCCTTCTCCTGGGAATGGTCTCTTCTGACAACATGACCAAAGTAGGTGAGATGAAATCTGGCCATTCTCACTTCCAAGGAGCATTCTAGCTGCACTTCCTCCAGGACAGATTTGTTCATTCTTCTGGCAGCCCATGGTATTTTCAGTACTATTTGTCAACACCACAATTCAAAAGCATCAACTGTCCTTTGGATTTCCTTGTTCATTATCCAGCTTTCACAGGCCTATGAGGCGATTGAAAATACCATGGCTTGGGTCAGGAATGCCTTAGTCTTCAAAGTGACTATATTAGACTGGGTTCCCTAGAGAAACAAAACCAGTAAAGCTTTTACACACACACACACACACACACACACACAGAGAGAGAGAGAGAGAGAGAGAGGAGAGGGAGAGAGAGAGATAAATTTCTCTTAGAAAAATGACTCACACACTTATAGAAGCTGGCAAGTCCAAAGATCGTGGATCAAACATCAAGCTAAGGGCTTTTCCTGACTCTTGCAGCTGCAGGGGCTGAGAAGCTCAAGGTTGGCAGGCAATATACTGGTTGTTGACTCTGACGAATGACGAACCCAAGATATCCAGGCCAAATGGTGGATTGTCCACTCATGGACAGTTGTAGGCAGCACAACAGAATCCCAACCCACAGAAGAATGTTTCTTTTCCCAGGATGTCCATAAATATACTTGAAGCAGACCACACTTCCAGGGGAAACTCCCTTTCAATGGATTGGCTGCTCAAAATATATTCATCTGATCCCATGATGGGAATAACCACATGACAACTGCTTAAACCACACAGAATTGTGGTCCAGCCAAGTTGACACACAGCTCGAACTATCAGTCCACCCCTTGTCAACTTAGAAGTTGTATACATCTTGTTGTTGTTGTTGTTGTTAAGTGCCGTCGAGTCGTTTCCTACTCATAGCAACCCCATGCACAGCAGAACGAAACCCTGCCCGATCCCGTGCCAGCCCCACAATCCCTGC
>NW_006921726.1:382895-383750 GCF_000298275.1 Orycteropus afer afer | reverse complement strand
TCTTCTGGCCTGCTGCTTTGGGCATCCCTGAGTTGTCCCTGGGGCTGACATCTTCTTAACCATATATAATCTCTAAAGAAGGACAATTATAAAGTCATATCTGCACCTAACATGATATGCTAACACCCATACAACTGAAATGCATTCACCTTGTTTACATTTAACAGTTTAAAACAGAAGGAAACATAAATATTTGATGTGCATATACAATGAAGAAATAAAACAATCACAGTCCTCGTTTCTGCAACTGGTCATGTGGTTGTAGCTGATATTCAGAACTACCTTCTTCCATCACCCATTCTGTATTTCCCTTGCCCTCTGCAAGCACCTCAGCTGGTCATCGTTTTTTGCCTGGTGGGGTGACTCAAACCTTCATTCATGAAGGGTCTGTGCTGTTAGCAGTCATATCAGAATTGGGTTGCTGTAATTTTCCATGGGCAATCTACTTCCATAGTGATACTGCCTCGGAAACCAAAGGAGGGGTCACTATGGGTCGGTCCGACTCTGCGGCACATAACAACAACAACAACAATTTTCCATTGACTTTAATTGCAGGGAATGGTAGTACGAAAAGCTGTCCTAAAGAATCTCCTGTATTCCAGACATAAAGCTGTCCTAAAGAATCTCCTGTATTCCAGACATAAAGTCAATCCAATTTCCCCTTGGTAATCAGGATCTATTACACCAGATACTACAGTAACACCCTTCTTTGTCTGTTGATCCAGAGGCATGAGGAAGTCAAAATGGCCAGGTGGCATTGTTAATTTCCAGTTCAATGCAATCAGTATTGTGTCTCCAGGTGGGAGTGTTCCTCCCTTTGGGACTAAGATCTCCAGACTTGCAGAACATAGGGTA
>NW_006921726.1:380615-382475 GCF_000298275.1 Orycteropus afer afer | reverse complement strand
GTAGTTTTGGCAGAAGCATTGCATGCAGGGAAGGTGAATCCATATCCAGAATAAGTATCTATTCCAGTAAGAACAAAATGCTTTCCTTTCCATGATGGAAGTGGTCCAATGTAATCAACCTGCCACCATGTTGCTGGCTGATCACCCTGAGGAATGGTTCCATATTGTGGGCTCAGTGTTGGTCTCTGCTGCTGGAAGATTGGGCACTCAGCAGTGGTGGTAGTCAACTCAGCTTTGGTAAGTGGGAGTCCATGTTGCTGAGCCCATGCACAACCTCCATGCCTGCCACCATGGCCACTTTGTTCATGAGCCCATTGAACAACGACAGGAGTAGCTGGGGGAAAAGGATGGCTGGTTTCCACTGAACATGTCATCCTATCCACCTGATTGTTAAAGTGCTTCTCTGCTGAGGTCACCTTGTGGTAGGCATTTACATGAGACACAAATACCTTTACTCCTTTGGCCCATTCACAGAGATCTATCCAAATACCTCTTCTGCATACATCCTTATCACCAATCTTCTAATCATGCTCCTTCTAAGTCCCAGTCCATCCAGCCAAGCCATTAGCCACAGCCCATGAATCTGTATATAATTTCACATCTGGCCATTTCTTATTCCATGCAAAGTGAACAGCCAAATGCACAGCTCGAATCTGTGCCCATTTGGAGGATTTCCCTTCCCCACTGTCCTTTAAGGAAGTCCCAGAAATGGGCTACAGTGTCACTCTTGTCCACATTCAAGTGGTGCCTGAATATCGCTCAGAATCATCTGTAAACCAGGCATAAGTTTTCTCTTCCTCAGTCTGATCATAAGGAACTCTCCATGGAGCCATAGGTGTAGACTGGGAGAGGGAAGGTAATATGACTGGAGTGGAGACTATAGGCATTTGGGCCACCTCCTCATGCAACTTACTTGTGCCTTCAGGTCCTGCTTGAGTCCAATCTCTGATATACCACTTCCATTTAATGATGGAGTTCTACTGTGCACATCCGACTTTATGACTCTGTGGGACAGACAACACCTAGTTCATGCTGGGAAGCTCAGATCTCATGGTCACTTGGTGGCCCATGGTTAACCATTCAGTCTCTACTAAAGCCCAATAACAAGCTAAAAGCTGTTTCTCAAAAGGAGAGTAGTTATCTGCAGAGGATGGCAGGGCTTTGCTCCAAAATCCCAAGGGTCTGTGTTGCAATTCACCAGTAGGGACCTGCCAAAGACTCCAAACAGCATTTCTATCTAATACAGACACTTCAAGCACCATTGGATCAGCTGGATCATATGGCCCAACTGGCAGAGCAGCCTGCACAGCAGCCTGAAGCTGTTGCAGAGCCTTTTGTTGTTCTGGGGCCCACTAAAAACCAGTAGCTTTCTGAGTCACTTGATAAATAGACTGAAGCAACACAACCAAATGAGGGATATGTTGCCTCCAAAATTCAAAGAGGCCTACCAGACATTGTGTCTCCTTTTTAGTTGTGGGGAAAGCCAGATGCAATAACTTATCCTTCACTTTAGTAGGAATATCTCAACATGCCCCACACCATTGGACCCCTAGAAATTTCACTGAGGTGGAAGGTGCCTGAATTTTTGTTGGGTTAATTTCCAAACCTCTAGCACTCAGGGACGCCCAAAGTAGCAGGTGAGAAGAGCAGGAGAAAGGGGGTTAAAAGCCAGGAAGACAGAGAGAAGAGCAATCAGCCGAAGGGATTAGGTGAGAAAGGAAACTCAGGCCCACCCAGAGTAGCGGGCCAGAAGAGCAGGAGAAAGGGGATAAAAGCCAGGAACCCAGACAGAGGAGCAGTCAGCCCTAGGGACAACTCAGGGATGCCCAAAGCAGCAGGCCAGAAGAGCAGGAGAAAGGG
>NW_006921726.1:372916-375825 GCF_000298275.1 Orycteropus afer afer | reverse complement strand
GATGAAAGAGGGGGAGGCCTTCAATGAGATGGATTGACATGGTGACTGCACTGATGGTCTCCAGTATAGCAGGGATTTTGGGGCTGGTGCGGGATCGGGCAGTGTTTCGTTCTGCTGTGCATGGGGTCGCTATGAGTCGGAAATGACTCAACAGCACTTAACAACAACAACAACAGCACTCATATGTCTAACCAATAAGTCTAGAGTCATAAATACTTCTTCTTTACTATGTCCAATCAGCATAATGTCATCAATATAATGGACCAGTGTGATGTCTTTTGGAAGGGAAAGGCAATCAAGTTCCCTACAGACTAAATTATGACATAGTGCTGGGGAGTTGATATACCCCTGAGGAAAGACTGTGGAAGTATACTGTTGGCCTTGCCAGGTGAAGGCAAACTGCTTCTGATGGTTCTTTGAAATTGTCATCAAGAAAAAGGCATTGGCCAAATCAATAGGTGCATACCAAGCACCAGGAAATGTACTAATTTGCTCAAGCAATGAAACCACATCAGGAACAGTAGCTGCAATTGGAATCACCACCTGACTAAATTTACGATAATCTACTGTCATTCTCCAAGATCCATCTGTCTTTTGCACAGGCCAAATAGATGAATTAAATGGGGATATGGTGGGAATAACCACCCCTGGATCCTTCAAGTCCTTGATGGTGACAATAATCTCTGCAAACCCTTCAGGGATGCAGTACTGCATTTGCTTTTGATTTACTATTTTTGTAGGTAGAGGCAGTTCTAATGGCTTCCACTTGGCTTTTCCTACCATAATAGCCCTTACTCCACATGTCAGGGACCCAATGTGCGAATTCTTCCAATTGCTCAATATATCTATTCCAATTATGCATTCTGTCACTGGGCAAATCACTACAGGATGGGTTTGGGGACCCACTCGACCCACTGTGAGATGTACCTTAGCTAAAACTCCATCAATAACTTGATCTCCATATGCCCCTACTCTGACTGGTAGGCCATAATGACACATTGGGTCTCCTGGAATTATTGTCAAGTCAGAGCCAGTGTCCAATAATCCTCAAAAAGCCTGATTATTTCCTTTGCCTCAATGAACAGTCACTCTCATAAAAGGCCTCAGATCCCTTTGCGGAAGGTTGGGAGAAAGACTGACTATAGATTTTTGGCAATGTAGTGGGGTCCTTCCTTAAAGGGACCCAGTCTCCCCTCATTCAAGGGGTTGTGGGTCTGTAAACTGACTCAAGTCTGGGAATTCATTGAGAGAGGTCATGATTTTGTATTCTGACGATTCAGTCTAGGTTGCTGTTCACATGACCTAGAATTCTTCTGTCTATACAGATCAAGTAAATATTTAGTAGGCTTGCCATGTATTTCACTACTAAGAACACCATGTGAAAGTAGCCAATGCCATAATTCCACATGAGTCAGACTATTCTGATTACTGTTCTGACTCTGCTGTCCATTATGGTAACCACATCCACCTTGCCTTTGTCTATTAACTGCTGCCACTTGGCCCCTATTACCACGGGTTCCAATCAGCCCCATTGTAGTTAAGTGTCTTGGTTCAATTAGGGCAATTACCACTGTCAAATCAGGTTTACATAAAATAGCAATCACAGCAGTCTTCAAGGATGCTGGAGCTCCCTTCACAAATTTATTCCTCACCATACTGGTGAAAGCCGTGTCTTCTGGACTCCCCATTTCTGGCTCTAGGGGTCTAATCTGATAAATCCATTCTAACAGGTCAATTTCCCTAAGCTCTGGATATCTTCTTCTACATTACACCAAGGCAGGTCTGGCACTTTCACTTGACTTAAGGCCACCTCATAATCCATGTTTCAGTAAGCCAACCAAATAAACTATTAGATCCTTGCCTAACCTCTCGAGCTGAAACATTGAATGAAGAATCCATATTAGTTCTAAATCAATAAACTCAGACTGATCCAATCTTACATTCCTTGCACCATTATCCTACACCTTCAGTAGCCATTCCCATACATATTCTCCAGGTTTCTGTCTGTACATGTTAGCAAAATCAAGTAGGTCTTTTCTGGTGTAGTGTACCACCTCTTCAGTCACACTTTCTATTTCACCTTTTGGGGCTTGCTTGGACTTAACTTTAGTTATAGGTCCAGCAGCAACAATGGGTGGTTGGGTCAGTTCCTGAGAACATTCAGGAATGTCTTCCATGGCCTCTGCCTCAGGCAATGACCCAGCAGGACCAGTTCGGCTAATCCCATCAAACTGAGGTGGAGGGGATAATGGTTTTAGAGTAATCCCTTCAGATGGGAGGGATTCAACAGAATTTACAGGCTCCATATCCTGATCTTCCTAACTATCTGCCCATATGTCTCCATTCCAGACTTCAGGATCCCATTTTTCCCAATCATTGCCCTCCCTTTAACTTCAGACACAATTCTGGGTTGGCAATTTAATTGTTGTTGTAATTCAGCCACCCTTACAATAAGACTCTGGGTTTCGTTTTCAGCAATATCAGCTCTGTTACCAGAAGAAATAAGGCATTCTTTCAGAGTACAACTGAAAACACTGAGGTCTTTTACGGGGCACTTAAGCCAAGACTCAGCAGCTCTGAGCTCATCTTGCTCTTTCACCACTTTGTCTAGTGTAAGTAGGATCAACCAACCAGCTTCCTTATACTCCTCGTGCTGATAAAATTGCCAAAAAGTATCAAATATGCAATCACCCAGAGCTTCACTTCTTACAAGTACTTGATCTATTGGTGGTGCTATTTTGCATATTAATGTTGCCACCTCACACCACAGATTAGCAGGGCCCTCTTTACTAACAGAGGAAGATCACTAGTGTCTTTACAATTAATCAAACTGGAGAACCAATTTAGGAAGCCCATCCTTGTGATTTTGTCTCTCTAGAACCACTCCAGGTAACAAATGTATTAGACTG
>NW_006921726.1:369739-372502 GCF_000298275.1 Orycteropus afer afer | reverse complement strand
CCTTTCAATGGATTGGCTGCTCAAAACATATTCATCTGATCCCTTCATGGGAATAACCACATCACAACTGCTTAAGCCAAGCAGAATTGTGGTCTAGCCAAGTTGACACACAGCTTCAGCTATCACAATGACATCTTTGCTTCTTACCATTTTAAAGAGGTCTTTTGCAGAAGATTTGTCCAGTGCAATACGATGGCTGATTTCTTGATTCCTCCTTCTATGAGTATTGATTCTGGAATCAAGTAATATGAAATCCTTGACAACTTCAATCTTTTCTCCAATTGTCACAAAGTTGCTTCTTGGTCCAGTTGTTAGGATTTTTGTTTTCTATATGTTGAGTTTTAATCCATTGTGAACATTGTGCTCACTGATGCTCATCAGAAAGTACTTCAAGTCATCTTCACTTTCAGCAAGCAAAGTCATGCCATCTGCATATTGCAGGTTGTTAATAAGGCTTCTATCAATCCTGATGCTGCCTTCTTCTTCATATAGTCCAGCTTCCCAGATTATTGGCTCAGCATACATACAGATTCAATATGGTTTTAAACCATGAAGTATTCCCTTGTTCTGTTTGAATGACAGCCTCCTGGTCTATGCATAGGTTCCTCATGAGCACAATTAAGTGCTCTGGCATTTCCATTATTTGCAATGTCTTCTGTAATTTATTATGATCCACACAGTTGAATGCTGTTTTGCATAATCCATAAAGATTATAGACTTGGAAACCCTACCAGCTAGTTCTACTCTGTTCTATAGTGTCTCTATGAGTAGTAATCAACTAGACAGCAGTGGGTTTAGGTTTTTTGGCTAAGGCAAGGCAGGATACTGGCTTAAAGTGGAAGGAGTTAGGAGCCAGAACTAAGGGACAGAGGGTTCCTGGGAGGCAAAGAGGACATATGACAGAAAAAGAGAGGGAGAGAAAAGTTGAGATGAATGATAAATGGAGAGAGAAGGGATTATAAAGGAAAAAAAGAGCCAAGAGGTACAGTGTGGTTCTGGCAGTGCCTCTCCTTCTCACGCACACCCATCAAGCCCTGCAAGCCTGGGGCCATATTCATAAGAGGCTGAGAAAATGGAGTTGTCAAACCCCATTTATCCTCAGTCTTTACTCAGGAAAGATGTTCAGAAAAGAAAAGTTATGGAGGCCCGGTAAGATGGTGGAATAGGCAGAAAGACTGCACAGACCCTCTTCAACAAAGAAAAGGAGATCCAATTAACACTGATACAGAAGATAATCTTGGACCCTTGAACCTTGAAGTGAAGGATATAGAAGTGGACTAAACTCCAACTAGCAGAAGAATTTGCATGAAAACACCAAAAAAGGAGACATTCGGAGCTGTGGTCTAGCAGCGATCCTGATGGCACAGAAAGCTTGGATATTGCTGAGTGGTGGCAGGATCTAAGAATTAACCTAATAATCAGCCCTGCTACCCAGGGACTGCACAGAGGATTGTTCTGGTGTTCGGGTAATAAAAGGTGAAGCAGAGAAGAGGAAGGCGGGCTGAGCTGTGGAGTTTTGTCTGTCCGGAGGGCACAGCCATTTTGAATGTTTACAAGTGGCTTGACCACTTTGGATATTTAAAGCAACAGCATTCTCCCAGATTCTGGGGACTTAAGAACAGGCTCTACTTGCCAGGAACCCCAATGACATTCCAGACACGGACAACTGTAAAGGTGTGATATTCCCCTTGTTACTCTTATACCCCACATCCTCTTGGTGAATGGAGGTGGGACCATCCCTCACTCCCAGCCACCTTGTAGGCCAGGAGGAATTCCATCCCAGTCAGTGTGCTTGGACGGATCTTGGGTGCCCTGCACTGCCCCTCTTTTTTTAATAGTTTGTTTCTTTTTTTCTGTTTTAAAATTATTATTATTATTGTCCTTTTTATTATTATTATTTTATTATTCTCTTCCCAGGTTCTAGTTTTCAGCTTTTTCTCTTCTTCCTGTTCCAGGTTCCAATTTTTTTTCTCTTTCTCATGGTTAACCCCATTCCTTGTTTTTCCTTTCATGTTTTTCCCATTTTTTTCTCCATTATTCTCCTTCCCTACCTTTATTCTCTTATTGTCCTCACCCTAGATATTGCAGGTTTTTTTCCCCCTTATTTATTTTTTTGGTTACTGTTCCTGTGTGATTAAATGGTGTGTTTTTTGTCTATTTGCTTTCACTTATTTTATGGTTATTCAATTGTTATTTCTGTCTAACTGAATGGAAGACAGCAACAGTCCCCATATGACACAACTACACGCACACACTGTGCAGCTTCATTTACTGAGTGAGAGCCACTACTTGTTTCTCTACCAATGGGAAAAGGATAAACAACCACCATGAAGAGCCTGACATGTCCTTGGCTGCTCTTCACAAGCAGTTAACAGAGATCTAAATACAACAATGCCATGATATGTTGGAGACAACAGACCATCACAGTCCACACAAAGAAGAAGGATAAAGTGGTAGAAGCAAGGGAGCAGGATGCAGATCCAGAATACATCCCTGAGGAAGAAGCAGCATTGGAACTCTCTGATAAGGAATTCAAAAGAATTATCTTTAGGTATCTTCAAACAATTGACAGACAGACCAAAGAAAACACAGAAAAAACCTTACAAGGATTTGGGAAGAAAATACAAGAACAAAATGACAAAATAAATGAAAAGTTAGAAATGATTCTAAATCTACAGAGAGAAATCCAGAAGATTAGTACTAAATTGTCAGAAATAGATAACACATTGGAAGGGCAAAGGAGAAGAATTGATGCGATGGAAG
>NW_006921726.1:356481-357824 GCF_000298275.1 Orycteropus afer afer | reverse complement strand
ACACACAATGGAATACTATGCAACCCTAAAGAATAATG
The DNA here is from genome assembly GCF_000298275.1 of Orycteropus afer afer. NCBI lineage: Eukaryota > Metazoa > Chordata > Mammalia > Tubulidentata > Orycteropodidae > Orycteropus > Orycteropus afer. Next base: position 357,786 of record NW_006921726.1, on the reverse strand, counting down.
TAGAATCTGCAAAACACCACATAACATGGATGTACTTGGAGGCCATTATGCTGAATGAAATAAGTCAATCACTAAAGGACAAATATTGTATTAGTCCATTATTGTAAAAGTGAAGAAAAGGTTTATATATGCAAGGAAATTTTGTTTGCTGGTTACCAGAGGTGGGAGGGTAGGGCAGGGAACACTGTTAGATAGGTAGAGATTAGTACTGATTTGGGTGAAGAGGAAGGGCAATGTACCAAATGTGAGTGATCAGCATGGTGACACTGAGGAAGAGGAAGACATAGAGAGATACATGGGAGGTACAGACAACAAAGTTAACCCTTTTGCACATACAGTAATGCGTTATCAGTGAAGACAAACTTAGGTATATGGGTGGATAGATGGGTGGACAGGCTGAACTATTAGGTATGTCTGTGAAGTGGGGAGTGTACCCAAGACCATGCATAGGATTGGCAGACAATGGTCCTATAGGTGTATTTGTGTGATCTGCAAGAATTCCCAGGTGTATAGTAGAGCTGACAAGGGACAAGTTTGTACTCACATCTTGGTCACAGCCAACTACCCAGAGGGACCAAGTAGTTGAACCTGTGGGTTCGGGACCACAGCCACAGGAGACATCAAGCTCATTGGCATAACATACTACATAAAACATTTTTCCACCTTCTACTTTGGTGAGTAGTGACTGGGATCTTAAAAGCTTGCAATCAGCCATCTAGATGCAACAATGGGTCTCTCCTTGTCCAGAGCAAAGAAGAATGAAGAAAAGCAAAGATTCATGGGAAGAATTGGTCCTAGCAACTGGTACACCACATGATCCTCAGCCTATATGACTATGAGACCAGAAGAACTAGATGGTGCCCAGGTAGCGCTGTCGAACACTCAGAGGGGGATATATGTAGGAGATCCTAGGTGGAGAAGGAGAACAATGTGGAGCAAAACTCAAAATCATTTGGGAGGAAAAAAAAAAAAAAAAAGGTGGGGGACCAGGTTTGCTGGTCTGATAGAGCCTGGTGCAACCACTGAGACTATGGCTTCTAGCTGCCCTTCAAGTCAGGAATTGAACCCATACCTATGGCCTCCAGTCAAACAAAAGACAGGCATATGAGTTGAACATTTATCTGAGGTGGATACACTCCTTAGAGAGAACAATCATGGGAGAAAGAAGTGCTGTTTATGCACAGGGGACAGCTCAGGGGGCAGGAGTGCTTGGAGGGATGGACACAGGGAAGAGGTAACTATCAGGAGGAAGTGGGAGGGGAGCTGTTGCATTGGAGTAAATTGTAGTCAATGTCATGAGACAAA
>NW_006921726.1:345326-356051 GCF_000298275.1 Orycteropus afer afer | reverse complement strand
TTTTTTTTTTTTTTAATAAATATTGACTTTCCTCAGATGTTTCTTTTGGATTATTTTCTCTATGTAACTGTAGCCATAAACTAGCCTGTTCTCCAAATCCATCAGGGGGACCTCCACCCAGCTTTAGAAAGACTCCATCCAGAAGAATGAGCAAATCTGGGAACAAGCTAAGGGAGGAAGGTGTTAAAGACTGGCTGTGAAAGAGCTTAACTCACCTCACACTCACTGACCAGGAAGCATGGATGTGAGCCCTACAATGTACTGGGATAGGCTTTGAGGAGTAGGGATAAAAGAAGGGATGGTAAAAGGGTGAGTGAGGCAACTCTTAACCTCCCAAACTGGTAAGAATGTAGCCTCTACACATCATAGCTTGATCCTGATCTCACACTTCAAGAAGACCTTGTTAAATCCAGTAGCTGAGATCTTAGAAAGAGAATTAGTGATCACCTGAACTAGCTTCACTGACAATGAGGACTCAAATCAGGCCTCCTACTCTTCTTTCTTGTTTGATGAGGAAGCTCCTTGGACTGTGATTTGGGGAAGAAGGCTGCTACTGATGTTAAAGATCCAGATTCCAACAAAGCCTTTGGTGTACTTGCCCATGATTAATGAGTGAGTGGATTGTAGGGACATAGGGCCCAGTGCTGACCTGGAGGCTCCATTCTGACCCCACCCTGCCTGACAGGTTGGATAAAAACTGACAAAGTACTAACTCAGATGACAAAACTGGAAGGTACTGTCTAACAGAATCAGGATTCAAAGATAAGCATTCAGGCCAAATTGACACACCAGAAGGAATTTAACATGAGCAAAGCAAGGCCCTTACCTCACCTCCCACCCCTCCACCTCCTCCTTAATCAATTCAAATGAGTCAGAAATACCTTGGCAGGTTGCACAGAGAAGAGAACTGGGCATTTTGTGGGCCTGTTTTCCAGCCTGTCTGCTGGGTGATGGATTGCTCAATGTGTTAATGCAACTGTCAGTGGGCTAACCTCAATCCCTTAACTCCCTGTTCCAGTCTCCATGCACCCCTCCCTAGGGACCTACAGCTCCTTGCAGAAGACTGCCCTGGGACTGCTGGAGCTCCTGGCCCACTCACTAGAGAGCCAAAGGTGTCTGGAGGTCACATTTCCCACCAAACCCCCAAGACTTTTACTCTGAGGTGCAAAAATGTGCACCCCAGAGAACCTCCTGCAGGATCTGGCCATGGCCCCATGTTTGGCCCTGCCCTTCCCTGTTTTGCCCTCTCCACTGCCCTATTTCCTTCCTTAATCAATCCAGAATGTTTACTTCAGTATGAGTTCCTGGGAACCCAAGATAAGTGGTGTGGCATGGGATGATCCTCTTCAATGCAGCTTTTGGAACTGCATTTTTCTAGAGGACTGTGGCTAGATGGCTTGTGCTCCAGCAGGGTGGGAAGCAGGAGGAGAATAACCTGGGAAGCAGGCCCTGGGTGAGGAATAAAAGAACTAGATGTGGCCTTGGCAAGAGTCAAGCTGGCAGGGCCAGAGTTAGCCCATCCCATGTTGAAAGGACACCTTTCACCAACCAATGTGCTGCATTAACTCAGTGACAGGCAAATTAAAACCATACAATTTTTAGAAGAACAAACAGGGACAATTCTGTTAGGCCAAGCTTTTAACAATGATTCTGTAGGACAGAGTAGAAATGCCCCTTAGGGTTTCCAAGGCTGTAAATCTTTATGGAAGAAGACTGCCTCATCTTTTTCCCATGGAGCAGCTGGTGGGTTCAAATTGCTGATGTTTTGGTTACAGCCCAAAGCTTCAACTATGACACCACCAAACCAAAAAACCAAATCCATTGCCATTAACTCAATTCTAACTCACAGCAACCTCCATTTGTTTTTCAAGGTTATAAATCTTTAAGGAAGTAGATTGCATCATCTTCCTCCCACAGAGCAGCTGGTGGGCTTTGAACTGCTGACATTCTGGCTAGCAGCCAATGTCTTATTCACTGAGCCACCAACCACAAACCAAACTCACCGCTGTGGAGTCAGATCCAACTCATAGCAACACCACTTTGGGTTTCCAAGGCAGTATCACTACAGAAGTAGAGTGCCCAATTTTCCTTCCGAGGAGTGGCTGGTGGGTTTGAACCTCCAGCAGTTCTGGTTAGTAGTCAAATGTCTTAAGTACACCAGAGTTCCTTAAATAACAAAAGCACAAACAGCAAAAGACAAAATAAGTATATGGGATCTGTGTTAGACTGGGTTCTCTAGAGAAACAAAACTAGTAAAGCTTATATATATAGAGAAAGAGAAATTTATCTTGGGAAAATGACTCACACACTTATAGAAGCTGGCAAGTCCAAAGTTCTTGGATCAAACACCAAGCTGGAGGCTTTCCCCAACTCACGCAGTTGCAGGGGCTGACGAACTCAAGGCTGGCAGGCAGTATACTGGCTGTTGAGTCCAATGAATGACGAATCCAAGATCTCCAGGCCGAATGGTGGATTGTTCACTCACAGACAGTTGTAGGCAGCAAAACAGAATCCCAATCCACAGAAGAATGTCTCTTTTTCCAGGATGTCCATAAATATATTGGAAGCAGGCAACACCCCTAGGGAAACTACCTTTCAATGGATTTGGCTGTTCAAAACATATTCATCTGATCCCATCATGGGAATAACCACATCACAACTGCTTAAACCACACAAAATTGTGGTCCAGCCAAGTTGACACACAGCGTCAACTATCACAGTCCACCCCTTGTCAACTTGGCAGATGTATACATCTTCTTAACCATATATAATCTCTAAATAAGGACAATTATAAAGTCATATTTGTGCCTAACATGATATGCTAACACACGTACAACTGAAACTCATTCACCTTATTTACATTTCTCAGTTCATAACAGAAGGAAACAAAAATATTTGATGCACATATACAATGAAGAAATAAAACAATCACAGTCCTCATTTCTGCAACTGGTCACATGGTCGTAGCTGATATTCAGAACTACCTTCTTCCACCATCCATTCTGTATTTCCCTTGCCCTCAGCAAGCACCTTAGCTGGTCGTGGTTCTTTGCCTGGTGGGGTGACCCAAACCTTCATTCCTGAAGGGTCTGGGCTGTTAGCAGTCATATCAGAATTGGATTGCTGTAGTTTTTCCATTGACTTTAATCACAGGGCGTGGTAGTCCTAAAGAATCTCCTGTATTCCAGACATATTCTTCTTTACCTCCATTATGTAATGTCAATCTAATTTCCCCTTGGTAATCAGGATCTATTACACCAGATACTACAATAATGCCCTACTTTCTCTGTTGATCCAGATGCATGAGAAATCCAAAATGGCCAGGTGGCTTTGTTAATTTCCAGTTCAATGCAATCGATATTGTGTCTCCAGGTGGGAGTGTTCCTCCCTTTGGGACTAAGATCTCCAGACCCACAGAGCATAGGGTAGCAGGGACAGGAAGCAAAAATTTTTTGAGTGGGTCACTAGGGGTAATAGTGCGTGGTACCACTCCCGTTTCCACCCCTTGGTTCCTGGACTCTTGATTCCTGGCTATTGGAGGAACAGAACCATATATTGGATGCTGGTTTAGAGCATATACAGCCTCCTGGAGAACATTGCCCCAACACTTCAAGGTATTGCCACCTAGCTGGCACTGTAATTGTGTTTTCAGGAGGCCATTCCATTATTCTATCAAGCCAGCTGCTTCAGGATGATGGGGAACATAGTAAGACCAGTAAATTCCATGAGCATAGGCCCATTGCCACACCTTCATTTGCTGTGAAGTGAGTCCTATGATCTGAAGTAATGCTGTAGGGGATACCATGATGGTGGATAAGGCATTTTGTAAGTCCATGGATGGTAGTTTTGGCAGAAGCATTGCATGCAGGGAAGGTGAATCCATATCCAGAATAAGTATCTATTCCAGTAAGAACAAAATGCTTTCCTTTCCATGATGGAAGTGGTCCAATGTAATCAACCTGCCACCATGTTGCTGGCTGATCACCCTGAGGAATGGTTCCATATCGTGGACTCAGTGTTGGTCTCTGCTGCTGGAAGATTGGGCACTCAGCAGTGGCAGTAACCAAATCAGCCTTGGTAAGTGGGAGTCCATGTTGCTGAGCCCATGCACAACCTCCATCCCTGCCACCATGGCCACTTTATTCATGAGCCCCCATTGAGCAATAACAGCAGTAGCTGGGAGAAAAGGATGGCTGGTTTTCACTGAACATGTCATCCTATCCACCTGATTGTTAAAATTCTCCTCTGCTAAGGTCACCTTTTGGTGGGCATTCACATGAGAAACAAATACCTTTACTCCTTTGGCCCATTCACAGAGATCTATCCACATACCTCTTCCCCATACAACCTTATCACCAATCTTCCAATCATGCTCCTTCCAGGTGCCAGACCATCCAGCAAGCCATTAGCCACAGTCCGTGAATCCAAATATAATCACACATCTGGCCATTTCTTATTCCATGCAAAGTGAACAGCCATATGCATGGCTTGAAGTTTTGCCCATTTGGAGGATTTCCCTTCACCGCTGTCCTTCAAGGAACTCCCAGAAAGGGGCTGCAGTGGTGCTGCTGTCCACTTTCAAGTGGTTCCTGCATATTGCACAGAACCATCTATAAACCAGTCACGAGTTTTCTCTTCCTCAGTCAACTGATCATAAGGAACTCCCCATGAGGCCATAGGTGCAGACTGGGAGAGGGAAGGTAATGTGACTGGAGTGGAGACCATGGGCATTTAGGCCACTTCCTCATGCAACTTACTTGTGCCTTCAGGTCCTGCTCAAGCCCGATCTCTGATATACCACTTCCATTTAATGATGGAGTGCTGCTGTGCATGTCCAAATTTATGACTCTGTGGGTCAGAAAACACCCAGTTCATGCTGGACAGCTCAAGCCTCATGGTCACTTGGTGGCCCATGGTTAGGCATTCAGTCTCTGCTGAAGCCCAATAACAAGCTAAAAGCTGTTTCTCAAAAGGAGAGTAGTTATCTGAAGAGGATGGCAGGGCTTTGCTCTAAAATCCCAAGGGTCTGTGTTGCGATTCACCAATAGGGACCTGCCAAAGCCTCCAAACAGCATCTCTATCTACTACAGACACTTCAAGCATCATTGGATCAGCCAGATCATATGGCCCAAGTGGCAGAGAAGCCTGCACAGCAGCCTGAACCTGTTGCAAAGCCTTTTGTTGTTCTGGGTCCCACTCAAAACTAGCAGCTTACCAAGTCACTTGATAAATTGGCTGCAGCAACAAATCCAAATGAGGGATATGTTGTCTCCAAAATTCAAACAGGCCCACCAGACGTTGTGTCTCCTTTTTAGTTGTGGGGGAACCCAGATATAATAACTTATCCTTCACTTAATAGGGATATCTAACCATGCCCCCCACCACTGGACCCATAGAAATTTCACTGAGGTGGAAGATGCCTGAATTTTTGTTGGGTTGATTTCCCAACTTCTAGCACTCATATGTCTCACCAATAAATCTAGAGTCATTGATACTTCTTCCTTACTAGGTCCAATCAGCACAATGCCATCAATATAATGCATCATTGTGATGTTTTGTGGAAGGGAAAGGTGATCAAGATCCCTACGGACTAAATTATGAGATAGTGCTTGGGAGTTGATATACCCCTGAGGAAGGACTGTGAAAGTATATTGTTGGCCCTGCCAGGTGAAGGCAAAGTGCTTTTGATGGTCCTTTGAAATTAATATCAAGAAAAAGACATTGGCCAAATCAATAGCTGCATACAAAGTAGCAGGAAATGTACTAATTTTCTCAAGCAATGAAACCACATCAGGAACAGCAGCTGCAATTGGAGTCACCACCTGACTAAGTTTATGATAATCTACTGTCATTCTCCAAGATCCATCTGTTTTTTTCACAGGCCAAATAGATGAATTAAATGGGGATGTGGTGGGAATCACCACCCCGGATCCTTCAAGTCCTTGATGGTGACAGTAATCTCTGCAACCCCTTCAGGGATGCAGTACTGCATTTGCTTTTGATTTACTATTTTTGTAGGTAGAGGCAGTTCTAATGGATTCCACTTGGTTTTTCCTACCATAATAGCCCTTAATCCACATGTCAGGGACCCAATGTAGGAATTCTGCCAATTGCCTGGTATATCTATTCCAATTATGCATTCTGGAACTGGGGAAATCACTACTGGATGGGTTCAGGGACCCAATGGACCCACTGTGAGAAGCTCCTTAGCTAACACTCCATCAATAATTTGACTTCCATATGCCCCCACTCTTATTGGTGGGCCACAATGATGCTTTGGGTCTCCTGGAATCATTGTCAATTCAGAGCCAGTATCCAGTAATCCCCCAAAATTCTGATTATTTTCTTTTCCCCAATGAACAGTCAGTCTTGTAAAAGACCTCAGATCCCTTTGGGGAAGGCTGGGAGAAAGACTGACATTATAGATTTTTGGCAATGTGGTGGGGTCCTTCCTCAAAGGGACCTGGTCTCTCCATTCAAGGGGTTGTCTGTCAGTAAACTGACTCAATTCTGGGAATTGATTGAGAGGTCATGACTCTGTATTCTGGCAATTCAATCTAGGTTGCTGTTCACGTGACCTAGAATTCTTCTGTCTATACAGATCAAGTAAATATTTAGTAGGCTTGCCATGTATTTCACTATCAGGAACACCATGAGTAAGTAGCCAATACCATAATTCCACACGAGTTGGACAATTCTGATTACTGCTCCAACTCTGCTGTCCATTATGGTAACCATGCCCACCTTGCCTTTGTCTATTAACTGCTGCCACTTGGCCCCTGCTACCATCAGGTCCAATCAACCCCATCGTAGTTAAGTGTCTTAGTTCAATTAGGGCAATTACCACTGTCAAATCAGGTTTACATAAAATAGCAATCACAGCAGTCTTCAAGGATGCTGGAGCGCCTTTCACAAATTTATTCCTCACCATAATGGTGAAAGCTGTGTCTTCTGGACTCTCCATTTCTGGCTCTAGGGATCTAATCTGATAAATCTATTTCAACAGGCCAATTTCCCTAAGCCTCTGGATACTTTCTTCTACATTATACCAAAGCAGTTCTGGCACTTCAAGTTGACTTAAGGTAGGCCACCGCACAATCCATGCTTCAGTAGTTCAACCAAATAAACTATTAGATCCTTGCCTAACCTCTCGAGCTGAAACATTGAATGAAGAATCCGTATTAGTGGGCCTAAAGCAATAAACTCAGACTGATCCAATCTTACATTCCTTGCACCATTATCCTACACCTTCAGTAGCCATTCCCATACATATTCTCCAGGTTTCTGTCCGTACATGTTAGCAAAATCAAGTAGGTTTTTTTTGGTGTAGTGAACCACCTCCTCAGTCACACTTTCTATTTCACCTTTTGGGGCTTGCTTGGACTTAACTTTAGTTATAGGTCTAGTAGCAACAATGGGTAGTTGGGGCAGTTCCTGAGAATATTCAGGAATGTCTTCCATGGCCTCTGTCTCAGGCAATGACCCAGCAGGAACAATTGGGCTAATCCCATCAAATTGAGGTGGTCTTACAGTAATCCTTTCAGATGGGAGGGATTCAACAGAATTTACAGGCTCCATATTCTGATCTTCCTATCTGCCCATATGTCCTCGCTCAAGGTTTCAGGATCCCATTCTTTCTCAATCAATGCCCTCACTTTAACTTCAGACACCATTCTGTGTTGGTAATTTAATTGGCATTGTAATTCAGCCACCCTTACAATAAGACTCTGGGTTTGATTTTTGGCAATATGAGCTCTGTTACTAGAAGAAATAAAGCTTTCTTTAAGAGCACAACTGGAAACATTGTGGTCTTTTATGCAGCATGTAAGCTGTGACTCAGCAGCTCTGAGCTCATCTTGCTCTTTCACCCCTTTGTCTAGTGTAAGTAGTACCAGTCAACCAGCTTCCTTATACTCCTTATGCTGACAAAATTGCAGAAAATTATGAAATATGTGATCACCCAGAACCTCACTTCTCAAAAGCACTTGATCTATTGTGGTGCTATTTTGCATATTAATGTTGCCACCTCATGCCACAGATTAGCAGGGCCCTCTTTACTAACAGAGGCAGGGTCACTAATGTCTTTACAATTAATCAAATTGGAGAACCAATTTAGGAGGCCCATCCTTATGATGTTGTCTCTCTAGAACCACTCTTGGTACGAAATGTGTTAGACTGGATTCTCTAGAGAAACAAAACCAGTAAAGTTTATATATACAGAGAAAGAGAAATTTATCTTAGGAAAATGGCTCCTACACTTACAGAAGCTGGCAAGTCCAAAGTTCTTGGATCAAACATGAAGCTGGAGGTTTTTCCCGACTCATGCAGCTTCAAGGGCTGAGGAGCTCAAGGTTGCCAGGCTGTAGACTCCAACGAATGATGAATCCAAGATCTCCAGGCCGAATAGTGGATTGTTCACTCATGGACAGTTGTAGACAGCACAACAGAATCCCGATCCACACAAGAATGTCTCTTTTCCCAGGATGTCCATAAATGTACTGAAAGCAGGCAACACCCCAAGGGAAACTCCCTTTCAACAGATTGCCTGCTCAAAACATATTCATCTGATCCCATCATGAGACTAACCACATCACAACTGTGTAAACCACACAGAATTGTGGTCCAGCCAAGTTGACACACAGCTCCAACTATCACAGAATATCATAAAAATTAAAACTTTTGTTCATTGAAAGACTTTACAAAAAAAGTGAAAAGAGAGCTACCGACTGGGAGTATATCTTATAAATCATATATCCAACAAGAACTTAATCACTAAAATATCTATAAAACTTTGGGAACAACAAAGGACAAATATTCCAATTGTAAAATGGGCAAATGAGCTGAATAGACATTTCACCACAGAGGACATTCAAATGGCCAACAAATACATGAAAAGTTAAGATGTTCAGTGTCATTAGCCATCAGAGAGATGTAAATCAAAATCACAATGAGATACCACTTCACTAGGACTGTGGTGGCACAGTCCCTAAGACCTTTGACTACTAACCAGAAGCTTTTAACCCATCAGCTGCTCCTCAGAAGGCAGACTGGGCAATCTAGTTCTGTAGAGATACTGTGTTGGAAACCCAAGGAGGTGTTGCTATGAGTCAGATTTTACTTGATAGTAGTGAGTTTTTTTGAGTTAGGATGGCTAAGATGAAAAAAGAAAAAAAAAAAAAAAACCATAATGAAAAACAATACATGTTGGTGAGGATGTGGGAAAACTGGAACACTTATCCATTGCTGGTGGTAATGAAAAGGGTACAATCACTGTGGAAAATAGTCTGACAGTTCCTTTGAAAACCTAAAAAATAACTACCATATGACCCAGCAATTCTACTCTTAGGTATATACACAAAAGACTTGAAAGTAGAGACTCAAAAAGAGACTTGTACACCAATGCTCACTGAAGTACTATTCACAATAGCCACAAGGTAAAAACAACCTAAATGCCCATCAAGAGATGAGTGGATAAACAAAATATTTATGTAAGCAAAACTGTATGCAAATATGCAATAGAATACTACTCAGCCAGTAGGAGAAATGAAGTCTTGATATGTTACAAGATGGATGGAGCTAGAAGACATTATGCTGAGTGAAATAAATCAATCACAAAAGGACACCTATTGTATGACCTCACTTATATAAAAAGACAAGAAAAGACAAATGTATAAAGTGTATTTTTGTTACCAGGAGTAGGAGGTAGAGGGAAAGGGGGTGGGGTTTTATGGTGATAAAAATAGTGCATTGATTAAGGGTGGGCTTGCACAGCCAATTACTGTAATTGCTGTCAATAAGTTGTTGTTGTTGTTGTTATTTGCCATTGAGTCGGCCCCGACTCATAGTGACCCCTCCTTGGGTTTCCGAGGCAGTATCACTACGGAAGTAGGATTGCCCAACCTTCCTTCCGAGGAGTGGCTGGTGGGTTTGAATCGCCAGCCTTCTGGTTAGCAGTTAAGTGCCTTAGGCACTATGCTACCAGAGTTGCACACCTGTAAAAAACTGAATTGGCAAAAATTGTGTGATATATTTACAACAATGATTATGTACAACCAAAAACTTCACAGATTTGGTTTCATGGCTTGGAGGTTTAGGGTCATGGTTACATGGGACATTCTGGGTGATTAGCCTAATATGGTGTTTAGTGCTTTGGTTCTACCTCCTAGTTTGATACACAGTGCCTGGGTTGTAAAAGCTTACAAGTGGCCATCCAAGGCACAATTGGTCTCTCTCTGTTCAGCGGAACAACACAGGAAAAAGGAGAGTTAGAAATTGGAACAGGATGTGGAATGTATGGCTAATTGTCTCCATGAACAACTGTCTCTTTTGCCATGAGACCCAAAGAACTGGATGGTGTCCAGCTACCATTACTGAACATTTTGATAAAAGATTTCAAAAAAACCTGGTCAAACGGGGGGAAATGGAGAATGGAATTTCATATTCCTATGGATTCTAGACTTTCTGGAGCCATAGAGGGTGGATGAACCCCTGGAACTATTGCCCTGAGATATCTTTAAACCTTAAACCAAAAACATCCCCTGAAGTCTCCTTAAAACTTAAGTTTATTTTAACTACTAAAAAATGTCTACTTTGAGCATTATGTTCATTTAAGAGCTATATGTATGGGATGAAATTGACAACAGCAACTCAGAAGATTAGATAGAAGTCTTAGAAGTCAGTGAATTCATTTTTTTTTTTTTATTCTAAAATTCTTTTTTTTTTTTT
>NW_006921726.1:316157-343711 GCF_000298275.1 Orycteropus afer afer | reverse complement strand
TATGTATCTGTCATTGAACCAATACCAGGCAGTTTTGACTACTGTGGCTGTATAGTAGGTTTTGAGATCCGGCAATGTGAGACCTCCTACTAGTGAATTCATTTTAATGGGGGGAGGGACAACTCAGAAAATGAGGACAAGAATGGTTACACAACTCAAAGAATGTAATCAATGTCACTAAATCGTACATGTAAGACTGATGAACTGGTGTTTTTCTGTGTATATTTTGAACAACAAAATATTTTTTTAAAAAAAGAAATACCATATGTGGATGGCTTTGACAAACAGAAATTCATTTTCTCACAGTTTAGGAGGCTAGAAATCCAAGTTGAAGGCATCAACTCTTGGAGAAGTCTCTGTCAACTGGTAGGGGAGAGGGGTCTCTTTTAGCTTCTGTTCCTCTTAGATCTTTATGTGGCATCTATCTTCCCATGTCTGTCCTTTCTTCTATGCCTAATCTGATTTTTCAGTATGCTCAAAAATGATTAGCTTAAGAACACCCAATACTGATTTGGCCTTATTAACATAACAAAGAAAATCCTACTCCCAAAGGGGATCACCTAATCCTTACTTATTGGCATGGTTAGGTTACAAAGACTAGGTTGTTATGGGAAACTGGTGGATGATCACATCAAATCACAAAATGGAGGATGACTACATAATTATATAAGTGCCAAACCACTAAGAATCATGGTCTAGCTAAGTTGACACATAACCTTAACCATCACAGCCAGAATTACTCTCACCTCACATCTCATTTGTTACTGCCAGATGTACATCATTAATGCACAAAATAGTCAGACTAATACATTGTTGTAAATACAAAATGTTAGGTAATGAGACAGTTGATAAGTGAGGAATAGGTGCATTCAGAGGTATAGAGTTAGGATTCCAATACATATTTTTTTTGGCGGGGGGGACGGAATTAAATCTATAGTATAGCCCCCACCTATCCATTCCTATCATCCCCTAACAAGCCTTTCCTCGGCTCCCAGACCACCTACCCCTGGGCTCCAGCCTCTAAGGTCTTCTTGACTGGGCAGCCAAATATTTCTAAAATGCAATCTGGCCCCACTGCCCCTTCCATGGCTCCCATTGCCCTTAAACAGTCCCTTTCCTCAGTTATACCAGGATCTTAAAAATGGCAGCCCTATATCTGAAGCAACTTCCGAAGGCCTGGACAAGACAGGCACTTCCAACCCACTGGCCATGCTATTTCCTCTGCCTGGAATGTCCTTCCACCATGCCACCTGCCTGTCCAGCCCCACTGGGCCCTCACAACCCTGCTCAGCTCAGGCCAGTGTGAAGATGGCCTCTCCCCACCCAGGCTGTAGACTCCTGGAGGCCCTGTGCAGGGCTGGGCACAAGGACTCTCATAGGTATGGCCCTCACAGGTCACTCCACGGAGCATGAGGTGCCTGCCCTGCACCACAACATCTAAGCCCCAGACACAGATATATAGGATACCTAAGAAGGGGTCCATTTGCTCCTTGGCCCCCACACAAGGCAAAACCCTGAGCAGCACCTTGGTACCAACAACCAGGTCCACGATTTCATGAAAATTTGCTCATTTTAAAAAGGAAGCAAGGTTAAGTGCCCTCCTGCCCCAGTCCCACTGCCAGAAAAGTTCTGACTCACTGTCATTTTAAGCAGGGTGCCATCTTAATTGGCCCCAGTTTTGGAGTGAGGAAGCCATGTTTCTGGGTAAGCAAGACTCAGTTGGGACATTAGGAGGCTTTGTCACCTGTTTCCTTTTGCCTTGAGAATGCCACTCTTCCTTTAAAAATTAAGCCACTGTTGTGTAAGTCATTTCCATCATGGTGAGTGTTAGGTCCTTGGGGTGGAGAAGGATGCCACGTTGTGGGCCCTGAGGTCCTAGATGCACAAGGGGCCAAGACATGGGCAGAGAGGCATGTTGTTGTGTTGTTGTTATGTGCCATCGAGTCGGACCCGACTCATAGCAACCCCTCCTTGGGTTTCCAAGGCAGTATCACTATGAAGTAGATTGCCCCATCTTCCTTCTAAGGAGTGGCTGGTGGGTATGAACTGCCTTAGGCACTATGCTACCAGAATTCCCGAGTGGCATGTAGGCCCAGTCTATCTTGCCATGTCATGTGACCCTGGGCAGGACACTACCCTGTGGTCTCCCTCACAAGGTTAGACTGGGTGGTTGTGTTCCCTTTGGGTCCCAGGAGTCCTGACACAAGTCTACTCTCATCCTCCACAGGCCTTTAGTGATCCTTGGACAATGAAGTCAGGCTGTGCCAACCCCATGTCCCACAGAGCCCACTTAGTTCCTGGCTCCCACTTTCTTGCCCAAGTCACAGGCTCTCCTGACTCTCATGACCTCAGAGTTCTTAGCCAGTCCTCACCTGGTAATGCCCCCATGCCAGGGACCCCAGCCAAGCTCCTTCCCTTTCCCCAATCATTCTTGCCCTCCTTCCTTCTAAGAACTGCATTTTGGGTGGGAATACATCCTTATATGATAATGGTGATAATGGGGCATACTTGGGGGAGGTTGGCAGCCTGTTCTCCCCTTCCTGAGGCCAGCCTGACACAGTGATCTTTAAGGTGGACTGACTCAGAAGTACCCCACAAAGCCTGGAGGCTTTTCTGTGGTGCTCAGAGCCCTGACCATTACAGATGTACATTTTCCCAGATTGTGAGCTCTGAGGGCCTGGGCAACTTGTCCTGTTCCTTTCAGGACCCAATGAATTCAGTCCAGAAGACAGGCTCAACAAGGCTTCCTTGTCCAGAACTGAACAGAGTGGGCAGTATGCTTGTATCCTTGTAAGGAGATGAACAGATTCCAGCCAGCCCTGGCTTTGCATCTCAGCCCCAAAGACAAGCAAGGGCATACAACCATCACCTCACTCAATGCCTGTATCTTCACCTGTAAAATATGAGACTTCAAGGTAAAGACCCAGAATAAGAAGGTGCCCAACAGTGTGTGGCACTCAGGAGGGCTTGTAAAATATCAGAACCAGGAAGTTCTTGCACTTGTGGCCCCACAGTCCATGTCAAGGTTTCATCATATCCCAGCATTACTTTAAAATGAAGCCACAGGAATCCTAGGGAATGCAGGGCAGAATTCTGAGGGCAGACTCAACAGAAGTCAAGTATTTTTATGGAAAAATCGGGGGACCTTTATGTACAGTGCAGAAGCCTAATTCCCAAGTTCAGAGCCCAGGATGACTGGAGGGGACTGTTGGGAATCAAGCCCTTGAACACAGCCCCACTGTGTGGAGTGGGAAGCTCCCATTGTATGCTGCAGCCTGCAGGCAGTGGTATCCAGTGTGATATGCCTACAGCTTCCAGTGGGTGCAAGGAATATGGGGCCCAAGCACAGAGTCCGTGGGTCCAGGCCAGTTCCACATTCTCAGTGTCTCACTCAGGGGCCACACTGGAGCAGCCACAGCAACTGGGGCATCGCAGGGACTGCATGACAGCTTGCAGTGGCCCTCTGTGGCCCTCCGTGGACAGGCTGTCCTTACTGGTGGGTGTCTGATGCAGCTGCTCAAACTGCATCTCCAGGTGCTTCTGGATGGCCACGCCCAGTACCTCAGGGTCCATGGCAGCCCCATACACCTCCCATGTCATGCCCTCTGTGTCCCACCGTACCTCCTGCACTGGGGATGGTGCCTCCTCCAGGCTGTGCCCCAGGGTCATTTCTGGGAGCATGTGCAAGGCCACAGGCGCTTCCAGCGGTGGACTGGTGGCCACAGCCTTGCAGGTTGCCATGGGAACTGCCTGCACGGCGGCATCCTGGGCTGCTGGAGGGGATGCCAAGTCACTGGCTGAAGTCATGGTCCATACATCTTTGGTTCTGGCACCAGGCTCTGTGGCTAACCTGCTGGGACTCCAAGGGTGGGCATAGCAGTGGGAGTACCCAGGAAGGCCTCCAGGCAGCCTGCAGTGGAACTTCACCTTGTGTTGAGCCTGTAGCCCAGACTCACTCACTGAGGCCATCAGCTTGGGAAACGCCAGGATTTCTGTGTCCCATAGGGCTTGGCAATGGCTACTGATTCCTATATCCCTTGTGTCACAAAGGTCAGCTTCTGGGGGTAGAGCATGACAGGAGGTGGTGGCCAGCTGTCCAGTGGCTTTGAGTCTGGACTTAGGACTCTTTCTGTGGGCAGTTATGCCCCCCAGATCAACTGGTGCCACACACATCTGACTCTCCCCCAGAGTCCAGGCTGTGTTTGAGGTCCCCACAGTTCTGGAGGCTCCCCTGTGCTCAGGTGTCATGTCCCTCTCCAAGCCTGCAGGGGACTGACCATGCTGGCCAGAAGTGATGCCAGGAGTTCTTTTAATGGGTGAGCCACTAAGGGCTGAGCAGCTGAGACTGGCCTTCCAAATCCCACTGTGCCCCTGAGTCTGGGCACTGTGGACCAGGTCTGAGTGGCTCCTCTGTACAGCAGCAGTGCTGGGGGTCTGCAAGCAACACAGGTCATCACCACTTACTGCAGACACATTGCCCACAGTTCTGGTCTGCCAATGGCCCACAGCTCCAGGCTGTGGCCAGGAGCTAGAGGGATGAGCCTGCTCCATGCTCTCAGTCTGGCGCCCCTCTTCCTCCAGGGCCCGGGGGACAATGCTGGCCTTATCCAGCTGGGCCTGCCACACAGTGCTGCTGGCACTCTTGTGGACGTCCGGTCTCTGCCCAGGGCCTTCACCTAGCAGGTTGAAAGAGCTCTGCGACAGTGGCTGTGGGGGGTGGCTCCGGGGTGCCCTGGCCTCCGGCTCAGGGTGGCTGGTTCTCATGCTGTCCTGCAGGAGAGAGGGAGGGAGCGGGATTGAACTGGATGGTAGCACATTGGCTAGACTCTGCAGGAGGGTGTCAACTGCAGTCACAGCCTGCACTGGTCAGAGCCATCAGCAAGACAGCCCAGTATGGCAGTGACTGGATACTGGACACCTCACATCAAAGTCATCATGTATCCCATACAGATAGGGAGGACTCTGAAAATGTCTCATCACCAGGACCTGGCCCTAGCATAGGCCCCAGAGACCACCTACGGGCCGGCTGTTGACTCTACATTGGCTACACATGGTGGCCCACTAGGCAGAAAAATAGGGATTAAAATACTAGGTAGTATTTTAACAACCAGTACAGCTCTATCAGATAATACCAGTTCTGGCTTCTCCACAGATGCAGTCTTCATATCACACTGGGCAGGGGCTTCCATGGCCAAGCAGGGCCAGTAAAGGTGTGGAAGATGAACAGCAGAGAATACAGCACACACTGAGAGCTGCCTAGGGTCCCCCACATGCTCTCTGGCCTGGCCATCTGGGCTGTCATATCTCAGGGACTCCACCCTGGCAGCTACAAAGGGGGAAAGGGCTTCCTGACTCTCCTTTGAACACCAGGGGTGGGCACAAGCCCCATGCATCAGCCTCTCACACATGAGGCTCATTCAGCATTTGTTTACACATTCTACACAATCTTCTGAATACCTACTGTGTGCTGGACTCTGAAGTCCAGACACGGAACCAGTAATTTAGATATAGCTGTGCCTCTGGGGATGGAGGTCCACTCAGGGCCCACATAGCACCTCCAACCAGACATGTCCTCCATGAAGCTTAAACTCTTTTGTAAATGTGCCTACATTATCTCCCTCCCTGTCACTCCTGTCCTCTCTTCCAGCCACACAGACCCCTCTGGAATAGCCCACAGACCCACCCTCAGTCTAGCTCACTGGCCCCTCCAGCCTTAGTGGCTCCTTCCAGGGAGGCCTGTCCTGACACTCTCAGCTGGCCATTTCCATCTCTGGTTGCACACTGCTGGCCTGTTCCCATCTCTCCAGCACCCAGCACCAACCTGGAGCACAGCAGGCACTTTAGAGGATGTTTGCTATATGCCTGGTCAATAGGATGATCCAACACAAGAACAAGTCCATGTGAGTGCTGAGGGCCACAAACCAAGCTGGAGGTGGGGAGTGAGGAAGGAGCATCCCCTCAGGGGGCAACTGATCCTCTGGGAGAGCACTTGCCTCTTAAGTTCAAGAAGGAACAGCTTGAGCAGAAGGCTGTATGTCCAGGGGACACATGGGGAACAGTGGACTGGTACTGGGCAAGGCCCCAAAGGGGTAAGTGGGCCAGGGTGGCTTAGGGAGATCACTTTGGGGATTCCCCAGCAGGCAGGACTAGCTGGAAGAACGTGGGTAGGGACAGCAGCCCTGCCCTCTCACTGCTGGGCTGATAAGGACTGTCAGGAAACCCAACTGCCCTGACAAGGTGAGCAAGGGCACTGGGAAAGGGTGTGCAGGAGGGTCCCTAGGATCTCAGTTTCTGTAGAATTACCAACTTGGTGCTGGTCCCAGAACTCCAGAGGTGGCTAGTGGCTGTAGGGCCAAAAGTAAGCGTGCTCCGGAGTCCAGTTCAACACATCTTCCTACAATGACAGGAAGGTTCCACTCTGTCCTGTCCAGGACACAGCATCAGCCATATGTGCCTACTGACTACCTGACAGGTGACTGAAAACTCACTGCCATCAAGTCAATTCCAACTCATGACCCTATAGAATAGAGTAGAACCACAGGGTTTTCAAAGTTGTAAATCTTTATAGAAGCAGATTGCCTCATCTTTCTCCCACAGAGCATTTGGTGGGTTTGAACTGCCAACCTTTTGGTTCACAGCTAGATGTTTAATCACTGAGCCACCATAGCTCCTTTTCACAGGTCACTGAGAAATTAAATTTTTTAATAATCTAAATTTAAATGGCCACAATGTGGCTAATGGCTACTGTATGGGACCAAGAAGCTCTGGACACAGCCCCAAGGTGGTCAGGGGAGACTGAGCAAGAAGAACAGCACAGAGCCTGGCAGCTTCCACTTGCTGCCCAGAAGGTGGGCACTAAAAGCTGGATGGAGTCAAGGAGACGGGAGGTGTGGTGGGGGAAGCATGAAGGCTCTAGCATCACACAGACCAAATGTGGGCTCCCATCTGGGCCCCTGTATTCACCATGGCTCATGTGAGTCACTAAATGAATCCAGTTTCCTCACTTATGAATCCAGATAACATCACCTCCCTTGCAACGCTTCATGGTGTAGCTCAGGGACCTGGCTATATTCTTCAGGTCCTTAGTGAGGAGTATCCTTTCCTCCCTCAGGAGGCACCTGATGCAGAGACTGCTCCATTCTACTAACCCTGGGCCATCCTGGAGGACCCAACAGAGGAAATAGATGAGCATACACTGAGCAGAGTACAGGGAGCCCCAGATGGGTCCTGGAATGGCAAGCTCTTCTAGTTGGATCCTCCAGTTTCAGTGAACCAAGGAAGACCCCAGTGTCCAGGAAAGCCCGTACGACATCTGAGGGTCCCTGTGGCACTGCTCCAGGGGTTCAGGGTTCAGAGAAGAAGCTTTCACCTGCCAGCCCAGCCCGTACAAGGGAGAAGGGCTATGGCTTAGGACATTTCGGTGAGAAGAAAAGGGCTGGGTAAAAATCATCTATAAGCATGACGAGAATTCAAGACAGCCGTGGCAGCTGGACTATGCCAGAAGACCAGGTCACACAAAGGCTTCTCTCTGGGTTCGGTAGGTCCTGGGCTGTGGGCTTTGGAAGCAGATACCTGTGGGCTGGAATCTTAAAATGGCCAACCCTCCCTGTGTTCTCTGAGCACATTCTGTGGGCTCTCAGCACCCCAGCCACTCCTCATACCTGTCTCTGAGCTCATGTGTGTAAGCCATGTTTGTCACATGGCAGCAAAGTCAAAATTCTTGCTGGGGGCTAGGCGAGGCTAGGCATACAGCACCTGTTGGTGGTCAAGTCTGAAGGCCTCTTAAAATCACCTCACCTGAAACAGACAAAGGCCCAGAACATTTCTCAGCTCACGTTCCCAAGTACTCTCCCTGGGCCAGGGCAATCAAAAACAGCCTCCAGAACCAACACATCAGCCAGTTGACCCCTGTAGGGCCTAAGCCAGGCTGGTTCATAAGAGGGTGACCAATGCCAGGATGTCCTGCTACCTCAGGTCCTGTCAGTGACTGGAGAAGCAACCAGCTCACATGCTATAACCAATCAATGCCATTTTGAATAACAGATACCATTTCTGCAGAAACTTCCAGATTTGCCCAACCAAAGAGATTGCTGGGTCAACTTGGCAGAGAATCCTGTTCCTAACATGTGAATCCAGCAGAGTAGCCCATGTCTGTGGGGTGTGCCCAGGTGGACTACCAAGACCACTCTAAGTGGGCCCTATCTCAAATAACACACATGGAATCATTTTGTGTCCCCTCCTGCTAACTGGTAGGCATTTATGTTTCCAGCAAAACCAAAACAGGAAAAGAAAAGCACTCTGGAGAGGAAACTGGGCAAATGGGCCTTATTCCTCGGGGACCGGAGAGGGATGCACATCCTACAAATCCTTCATAGCACAGTGGGGCACAGCAACTTCAAGCCATGATACATCCCAGCTGGGAAAGGGGCCTGACAGGACAGCTCAGGGCCAAAGTAAGCAATGCAGCTAGGAAAACTCCTGAGAGACTAAGGAGTCCTAACTCCTGAAGGAGACAAAAGCTGTCTAGTCGCAGAGAGGATGAAGGAAGCCTTAAGGGCAACATGTCCCAGACCACAGGCTGTCCCAGGCAGGGTCTGGGTAACCAGGGCATGTGTCCCCAAGGATACATCCAAGAGAGGCCCAGGACCCCAAAGAGCCCCGGAGCTTTCTCCTCTGGGAAAGTTTGCCCCACATTTCCTTGGAAGGGTCTGGGGTGAATAAGGCAAGCCTAAAAGCAGCCAGCCCAGGTGGTCAGTATGTCCCTACCTGCTCACTCACGGGTACCTACCCACCCGTAGACCCACCGACTCCAAGGCACGGACTGTTTGCTGAGCAGCCTGCATGGAACTGCGTCCACATGTGCCGTACTCTGCACACCCAGTGGACAGGCAGTGCTAGCTGCCGGGCCAAGGCCCAAACCCACACTCCTACACCCTCACCAATCGCAATGCTCCCTTCCCCACTCCTGCCGTACAGAGCCCACGCAATCTCATAAGAAGACCCTCAACTCAGTCCCCCAAAACTGGGCTGCAGACCCTTTCAGCGGCAAAGGCAGTGACTGGAGGAGGACGGGCTGTGTGGGCAAAGGGCTAGGGATAAGAGGTTTGGGGAACAAGGGTGGAGGCGATGGGAGGAGGAGGAAGCGACAAAAGGAGGGATGGAGGCAGAAGAGACTGGGTCAAGGGAGGAGTATTGAAAAAAGGGAGAATGGGTAAAGGAAAGAAGGAAAAGGGAATGAGATAGGGTGATGGGAGGAGAGATGGGAAGAGGGATGCGGCCAGGGGGACGCTCAGCACGAGGCGAGGCGGGGAGGGGGGAGAAGTGGGGTCCTGGGGCGAAGGAGGGGGAGGCGCTGTCTGTCCCCCAAAACACACACATACAGTCACCTCTCACCCTCTCGCGAGCCTTGACACACACACACACACACACACACACACACACAGTCGCCTCTCACCCTCTCGCGAGCACTGAGCCACGCAGGCCGGCGGAAGCGCTGCTCCTGCGGCCGCCACAGGTGCCCCAAGATGGAGCTGAAGCCAGCCGGGTCAGGGCCGAAGACAACGCCTCCCGCCGGCCTGCAAAGTCAGTGCTGGGGAGGGGCCCAGACGAGCCGTGAGGCGGCGCCGTGGGGTGGCTACTCGACTGGGTCTCACCTGGGCCCGCCCCCGCGCTTCGCGTCACCGGTCCTGCCACGCCCCCTGCTTACAGCCCCGCCCCCGACATCCCGCCACCTCGCCTCGCCCAGCCACTAGGACCCTCCTCGCACTGCACTCATGGCCTTCAGGCTTTCCCGCCTGCTCCTACTACATCCATCCCCACGACCCCTTCCTCCCAACCCCCGCCCGCTGCCCTAAGGTCCGTCTCTCCCAAGTCCCAGCCCTCAGTCTTTTCGGCCTCGGCCTCGGCCCCCCCATGAGCCCCCATTTTACAGGCCTGCCCAACGAACACCCACCCATCTTCTGCTTTACCGGCCCGGCTCTCCACAATCCTCCAACCCCAACCCAGACCCAAAGACCCTCTTTCCTCATAGCCTCGCCCCCACGACCCGTTGCCCTCCTTCGCCGGACACCAAGACCCACAGGTCCTCTAATTTGGGCCCCCTTGTTCTCTGCCTTTCTGGCCCCACCTCCGGCCTCACTGTCGAGACCCCCTTCCTCCAGGGCCGGCCCCCTTGGATATCACGCCTGGTCCCCGCCAGGTCTTAGCCCAGTCCTATACAGATCCCCACTCACTTAAACCCTGGGCTCTACCGCCCCATCTTCTCAGCTCCGCACTCATGGACCCCACATCTTGACCCCGGTTCTTATGGGTTCTGCCTCCACGACCCTCCGCCCTCCTGGCCCGGTTTCCAGAGCTCCCACTTGGCTCCGATTTCCCCACCTTAGTAAATTGCTTCCGGAGAGTACCGCCCTCTGCTCAGACCCAACAGGCCCCCAGCCCCGCCTCTTAAGGCCCATATTCTCCCACCCTCTATCTCTGCCCACACTCCTATCCCCACCTTAGACTTTAGCCCAACTCTGGCCTTCATCCACCCAGCCCAATTCTCAGCAACCCCCATCGGGCTCATTGACCTGCGGAGGCGAGCCGACCCCACCAAGCCCGTACCCCTGCCTCTCCCTGAGTCCTGAAACGTCCTCCCTCGCTCCCTCCCTGCCCCGCGACGCGTGGAGCTGGTCCTGGCGCTGGGAACGCCCGGTACCTCCCTATTGGGGCTGGGCACTCCATTCCCTCAACATTTTCCAAACCCCAACAGACGCCCGCTGGGCTGCCACACACAGACTTTCGACAAGCAACCACCTGCCCAGGCTTCTCGGGCTTTCTGCCACCCACTCCTCGTGGTACTCGTAAAAGAGCTTGCCTCTCTTTGGGCCCCAGATTCCAAGAACTGGGTCCTATTCTTGGCCCTCTTCCGTTGCCCTCATCTCCGGGAATCTCCAACTTGCTAGCCCAGCCCTTTGCAAACTAAGGACTCTGCACCCCTCCAGTCCAGTGGCCCTAGAGGCAATGTCATCTGTTTCTTTCCCAGAGACTCAGCCTCGCCTCTCCAATCTCTCCTATTCGTGCGTGGAAAGGCAGCCAGATTCAGAGCTGGGCCTAGAGTGAAAGCCTGCACATAGACATGCACCCTTCTTCACAGTGTTTGGCTTATGCTTCCCTGGCAGCAGCTTTGACAGTGGCCTCTGAAAACAGGCAGTACTGCCCCACTCCCTTGGCCCAACATCTCTGCCTCCACCCAGGGCTCACTCACTTCCTGGGTGTGGTGGATGGGGTTCTGCTCAGTAAAACCCTGCTCCAGTGGGGGTCTTAGAATACACTCCCAGAGTCTGGCAGACCAGGCAAAGCCTTTCAGGCTGACAGGAGTGTCCAGGTGGAGATTCTAGCCCCTTGGCCTCCCCACTGCACACACCCCAATAGGTGGCTGTATCCTGGCAGAGGGAGGATGGGAGATTTAAGTCCACCATCCACTCCTACCCTTGCCCAGGGACTGGGGCAGCCCTCTCTCCACATCTCGGGAATCATAGTCATACCTCAAGAAGTGATCAATTACCTGAGGTTACACTGAGAATTTGTTCCAGATCCAGGGCTTGTACCTGGGCTTCCAGAGCCCACAGGGAAACTTATCCTGTGTGTTTTAAGGAAGCTTATTTGGAGTTGGGTATCAGTAGGAGTTGGCCACACAGGGTATGCAGCAGACACAGCCTGGCTCGACCATGCCACCAAGAACTCTGAGAATCACTTTGGTCTTACTGTCTGACTGTTCCTTTCTTCTGTGGTGTAGCAAAGAGGCTCCCCTGTCTGAGGCAGCTGTTGAGGGAGAATCCTGAAAAAGCAGGCAGAGGAACATGGATTCCATTCCCAGCTGCTTCACTTATCACTGGCTCTGCAAGCCCACACCCAGACAAAACTTTTAATCTCTCTGAACATCAGTGTCCTCATCTACAGAGTGTTATTAGTCATACCTACCTCACAGGGCTGAGGTGAAGATTATGTTTGTGAAAGTGCTCTGTAGGGAGTTGTTACTGCTATCAGTCATTCAATCAAATATTTATTTAGCTCCTCTAGTACCAGTTCTGGTAGCATAGTGGCTAAGACACTTGCCTGCTAACCAGACGGCTGGCGGTTCAAACCCACCAGCCACTCCTCGGAAGGAAGGTTGGGCAATCCTACTTCCGTAGTGATACTGCCTCAGAAACCCAAGGAGGGGTCGCTATGAGTCGGGTTTGACTTGACAGCACATAACAACAACAACAGTACCAGTTCTGGAGATACAAGCTGGAACTGCGTGGTGATGGGAGGATGGGACTTGTTGGTTGCTTTGGCAGCAGAGGGCTCCAGCTTGAGGGATCCAAGTGTCATTTCCTGAGACTGACCCCTGACAGGAGCATGCCTAGGCATCCATCTGGGACACACTGGAATGCATGAGATCCCAGGTGGGAAAGGGCTGAGAAGCACCAGCCAGAAAGAGGATAACAGAGACACTGTGGTGACATGCTCCCACAGAGTGCCTGGTGGGTTAACTACTATACCACCAGAGTTCCTCATTAGGTAGCTTACCAGTTTTGGAAATTAAGGGAGTTCTTGTTTGATAGTTTCTGTTTACTCTGTGAAATTAAAGGCCAGGGAGGTAAAAGCAAAAGCTATTGGAGTGAGTTGGAAGAGTGAATTGAAGGGAAGAATAAAAGACAGGATACATATCAGCTCTTTCAAGCCTACCCATGGAGGAAAGAAGAGAGAGAAGTATCACTTGGAAAGGCTCATGGGATCAAGAGAGAGATTTTTGTTTTTAGTTTCGTTTTCTGTTTTTCAACATGATGAATTATATTATAGATTTCCTTGATGTTGAGTAACAGAAAACTCTGGGTAAGTTAAGCAAAAAGGGACTTTATTAGAGGGCTGCAGGGAGCTCACAGAATTGAAGCAAATGCTGGAGAACTAGTCATGGTCCTTCAGGACAGGAGCCAGGTGACTCAAGACCTCAACCAGATACTACTCCATAGTCTCACCCTGTCACCACCACAAAGTAATCCCAGTCACTTTTTCTTCATGTGTCTCTCATCTCAAGAGTCTAAGTCCTGGGAGAAGAGGAGCTTGCTAGGCCGAGCTCTGGCTATGTGTCACTGTCCTTGGGTGTTGAGAGGAATAACTTGGCAGAAAGCATGTCTAGGAGCACCTTGGTCTTTCTTGTTGGGAGGACAGTCTCCTTGGTTTACTGGCCCACCAAGACCCCACATAGCAAGAGGGATTTTTCTTTCCCCAGAAGGAGTAGAGGCTAGGCAGCCAGAATCAGAAAAAAATATCCATTGTGCATTATAACAAATTAAGCATATTTGGCAGCTGGGGAGAATGACTAACAAAAAGGGAGTGGGTGAAGATACAGGAAAGAATGGGAATCACTGGTGGCATCAGTCCCCTGTGGGCTACGATCCATAATATATCACATAGGAAGAGGAATGTCTTCTCTGTAAGACAGGAATGCAAGAAGAAATGATGGGGGCAGGACATAGGTAGCTTACCACCACTGCCATCAAGTCACATCTGGCACATAGTGACCCTTTAGAACACAGTAGAACTGCCCCAGGGAGCTCTGGTAGCATAGTGCCCAAGGCACTTAGCTGCTAGCCAGAAGGCTGGTGATTCAAACCTACCAGCCACTCCTTGGAAAGAAGGTTGGGCAATCTCCTTCCGTAGTGATACCACCTTGAGACCCAAGGAGGGGTTGCTATGAGTCAGGTCCGACTGGACGGCACACAATAACAACAACAAGAACTGCCCCATAGGGTTTCCAAGGCTATACATCTTTACGGAAGCAGACTACCTCATCTTTCTCCCACAGAGTGCCTGGTGGGTTCAAACCACTGACTTTTTGGTTAGCAGTTGCATGCTTTAACCACTATACCACCAGAGTTCCTCATTAGGTAGGTTACTAGGTTTGGAAATTAAGGGAGTTCTTGTTTGATGGTTTCTGTTTTCTCTGTGAAATTAAAGCCAGGTTATGTGTTGAGACAGAAAGAGGGAGATGCAAAGGTTGGTAGGTCGAGGAGAGTGAGGAAGTTTGAAGTAGTTGTTGCAGGGAATGGAAGAGCCCATTGACCAAAGAAATTCTGTAGAAGATTGCCAGGCAATATTGAGGGTCCATTCAAGGTTTGTGACTATCAATAACAGCCACCAGAGAGAATATTAATGAAAGAAAAATAGTTTTGTCAGGACTTCCACTTGCAAGAGAGAACACTGACTCAAACTTTGAAAGAAATTCTCTTGATTTATCTATACTTAACCACTTGCAGAATGAACTGAATTCCCCATTTTGTCAGTAAAAATGGTAAGCAAAGTCTATAGCCTTCTGAGTGCTAGTGACAATAAGGTACACTGTGGTTTTCTGGACCATTCCGCTCCTACCAGTTTGGTGGTTGGCTTACAAAGAGTTGGTTGAGTTTATATCCAAACTTATTTATTCCAATGGTACATGTTGTTGTAATTATGAAATTTCATTAAATAAGACCTATACTGATGGAACATGAATTTGAAAATAAAATTTTGTTCTTGTGAAAACTAAGAGCAATGGTTTGGAAAGTGAGTCACAAAAACTGCTGTCAGTTAAGTGTGGAGAAAGTAACTATGAGAGAGTAGGAGGGAAATCATAACAAATCTACAAAAATTATGAGGATTGCTTCCCAACTGTCTTTAACTGACTTATCTATTAACCATTCATCTCTCAGTCCTAAATTCTGGATAAAAAAGACTAATTCTATAGTTTAGGCAAATAAGAGTATTTATTGAATCTAAATTCAATAAATTTGGGCATTTAGCCAAAGGCTCACATGATATGAGTTAAACCAGAAAACCAAACTTGCTTCCATTGAGTCAAACCCAACTCATAGCAACCCCTCCTTGGGTTTCTGAGGTGCTGTTACTATAGACATAAATTGCCCAACCTTCCTTCTGAGGAGAAGCTGTTGGGTTTGAACCACTAGCCTTCTGGTTAGCAGTCAAATGCCTTAGGCACTATGCTACCAGAACTCCTGATGTGTATTAGAGGCATTGTTATTATAGGCTCTTTCCTCTTGGAAAAGGAGGCTATTGGCAGCCCAAAATCTACATCCTCACATCTGGACCTAAAAGGAGGGTGGACGTCTCAATCTTTAATCAGAGAGGATTCTGATAAACTATGCTAAATAGTCCTGGAACTAGTTCTGTGGTCAGAGGGAGAGACCTCTTTGGTTAACCATCCTGCGTCACATGCTCTTCCTGGGTGGATGGGGGCGGTGCACTGTGACAGCCTTGCTAGGATCTCAGAGAGAGGAAACAGTTATCTCAAAAGGAAGGGAAAGATGCCATTGCCAGACTGAGGGGAAGTTAACAGTGGGTTGGCCCAAACACAGATGTCCCCCTGGAGGCAGCATCTGTGGGCAGCACAGAAAAAACAGATGCCGAATGCCTAAGGAAGAGAGAGCTTTCACTTAGGTGAACAGCATCTGTTTTTCAGACAAAAATATCCCAAGAATGTGAAAGGCTCCTCTAGCTGTAATATCCATGAGTGAAAAGGCTGTGTCTTTTTAGAAAACACTGACTCCCTAGGCTCTGACCTATAATTGATGATTACTGATGGACAAATGAGTGAAGAAAAGATTATCCTGTTACTATCTCAGTTCATTTCCACCTTTTACTGAATCGCTGACAGGTATCCCTACCACCAGTCACGTTTGTCATACTGTGGGGGCTTGTATATTGCTATAATACTGGAAGCTATATAACCAACATTTCAAATTCCAGCAGGGTCACTCATGGTAGACAGGTTGGAGTGGAACTTCCAGGCTAAAACAGATTAGGAAGAAGGTCCTGGTGATCTACTTCTGAAAATTAGTCAGTGAAAATCCTATGGATCACAACAGAACACTGTCCAACATAGTGCTGGAAGATGAGCTCCTATATTGGGAGCCTCTCAAAATACACAGTGGCCACAACAGTGGACAATCATACCAATCAACAATGCCAATGATCACAAAGATGGTGCAGGACTGAGCAATGTTTTACTCTGTTGTCCATGGGTCAGAGCTAACTTGACGGCAACTAACAGCAACCACAGGCACCCAGTCCTAGGCTATGAGTTGGGAGCACAGGTATACCTTAATCTCAGGGAGTGTGAGATAGGGTCATTGATGGCCAAAAGACAATTAGATCACAGTGATTGAAGTAAACCAAGGGGCTGGGAGAGCACAGAGGAGGGGCCCTATAATAGGTATCTGTTGCTTTTCCTCCCTTTTAAAAAAAATTTTATTGTTGTGAAATATATGTAACATAAAGTTGCCATTTTAATCACTTTTAAGTGTATAATTCAATGACATAAGTTACATTCACCATACTGTGCAAAATTACCACTATCTGTTTCTAAACTTTTTCATCACCCCAAACATAAACTCAGTCATCTATTGCTTTTTTGGCCTCTTTGAACCCACTCCCTTTTTGATTTTGGGTATTACCCCAAGACAGAGACTAATAGTTATCCTCCAGTACTTACAATGTAGTAATAGAACTCCTTTAGCAGAGTACACAAAGACCCAGAATAAAGACTACATTTCCAGTCTTCCATGCAGCTAGATGCTGTGTTCTGTCCAGTGAGATGTCAGTGGAAGTGATGGGTAGCATTTCTTGGTCATGCCCTTTAAGAGGAGTATGCCTCACCCTGTCCCAGTCCCCTGGTTGCAAAGAAGTCTTAGTAAAAATCCATTTTGTACAATTCAGATGAGGGCAAAACCCTGGGGATGTCAGATAAACAAGATAGAACGATCCTGTGTTCCAAAACTGTGGGGCTGCCATATCATTTCTGAACTACTTATGACCAGGTTTTACATGAAAGATAATCAATGGCCAGACTTAGTTTCACCTACTTTGGTCATATTGTCAGAAGGGACCATTCCCTGGAGAAGGATATCAGTGAAAAAGGTGAAGGCCCTCAACAAGATGGATTGATACAGTGGCAGCAACGATGGGTTCAAGTATAGCAAGGATTGTGAGGCTGGCATATGATTGGGCAGTATTCGTTTTGTTGTACATAGGGTTGCTATGAGTTGGAGCTGACTCAATGGCACCTACCAACAGCCTATTTAAGCCACAGTGTGAGTAGAGTCTCTCTTATAGAAGTAAAGCCAATATTATACTAATTAACACAGAGTTTATACCTGGAAGAGAGGTGCTGCAGGTAACAGACCTTAAAATATGTTCTAAATGCATAGAGATTGCAGGCTGGAAAGCTGGAAACCCTTGTTATGCCAGGCTACAGCAGTCACTCAACTGATTCCTGCAATAGTTTGGAAGGTCATCTGTAGCCCTGGGAAATGGTTGGAATTTTTGGAATGCCACTGTGTAGAAACTCAGGAAGCCCTGGAGAGTGGTTAAAGAGCTTGGCTGCTAAAGAAAGACTGCTAGGTGAATCCACCAGCTGCTCTGCAGGAGAAAGATGTGGCAGTCTGCTTCTGTAAAGATTTACAACCTTGGAAACCCTATGAGGCAGTTTCACTCTGTCCTATAGGGTCGCTATGAGTTGAAATCGACTTGATGGCAGTGGGTTTTGTTTTGTTTTTTGGTTGGTGTGCTTCTTGCCACTCTCAAAAAAAGTCCGCCATGAGCAAGAAGACTTCAAATAGAGCTAGTGAGTGTGCAGGCAGAGATGGAGGAAGAGTGCAGTTCTAAGGGAGGCTCTGTTTTGCCTATAGCCTACACCTAAGTTTTCAGGATTGACAACTCCAACTGCTTCTCCACCACAAATTGTAGCAGACATAGGAGATGTTTCTGAAGAAATAGTATTAGCAGAAGACAGGGCTGTGGGCTCTACTCTCTCTCAAGCACTTGTGATTGAGGGTTCTCAGCCTGACAGTGGCAGCCAGCTCAGGGTTGTGGCTTTCTGTTCCAAGCTGAATATTGAAGGCCTGGAGCACACAGGTTGGTAAATAAAAGAACACTTAACCCTAGGGCTTAATGCTGTGTTACTTGTTCATAGAAATGACTAGAAGCAAATAGGCAAGAGACTAACTGAGATTTTGAGAGACATAGGAGCTCTGGTGGCATAGTGCCTAAAGCATTTGACTGCTAATCAGAAGGCTGGTGGTTCAAACCCGGCAGCCAATCCTTGGAAGGAAAGTTGGGCAGTCTACTTTCGTAGTCATACTGCCTCAGAAACCCAAGGAGGGGTCACTATGAGTTGGATCCAACTTGATGGCAGTGAGTTTTGTGTCACTAAGGAAACCACAAGTCTGCCCTGAGTTTTGGCTCCATAAGGCCAACCACTATTCCCAAACCTGCAGCAGCAGGAAATGGATACACTTTTCAGGATCCACTTCACATGTGGCTATGGAAGAGAATGGGCAAAGAGGGGATCACTAGGCCCAAAGGTGTCTACCTCCAAACAACAGACCTGGAAAGAGGGGTGACATTCAAGGATTTTTTTTTTTTACTCCTTGGGTAATCACAAATTCTGTCCATCAGAATTTGATAACTTCAGTCAGTTGACTTGTTGTTGTTGTTATGTGCCGTCAAGTCAGACTTGCCTAACTACAGTCATCAAATTCCAATGGGAACTAGAGGCTATGGCGGGTTTCCCATCTTTCCTTCTTCTGGGTGGCAGTTTCTGTTCTTCCTGACTGCCAAATATTGAGTATGATGAGGTAGGTAACCTGAACTGACAGGATTGTTGTTATTGGTGTTAGTTGCTGTTGAGTTGGCTCTGATTCATGGTGGCCTTAGAACAAAATGTTGTTCAGTATTTGCCATTTTTGTGATTATGGGTATGTTTGAATCCATTTTTGTGGCTATTGTGTCCTCAGCCACATTTTTAATGCCTTCCAACCTGAAGAGGAGCTCTGGTGGCATAGTGCCTAAGGCATTTGACTGCTCACCAGAAGGCTGGCAGTTAAAACCCACCAGCCACTCCTTGGAAGGAAGGTTGGGCAACCTACTTCCATAGTGATACTGCCTCAGAAACCCAAGGAGAGGTCGCTATGAGTTGGATTGACTCGACAGCAGTGTGTTTGGTTTTTTGGTTTTCCATCCTGAAGAGCTCATCCTCCAGCTCTATTTTGGACAATCTTCTGTTGTGATCTGCAGGCTTTTCCTGGCTAATTTTTGGAAGTAAATCACCAGGACTTTCTTCCAACTCTTAGTTTGGAAGCTTCATTGAAACCTGTCAGCCATGGTGACCCTGCTGGTATTTGAAATACTGGTGGTGTAGCTTCCAGCATCATGGCAACATGCAAGCCACCACAGTATGATAAACACAGATGGGAGGTAGAATTTATAAAGTATTTGTTTTTATAGGGAGCTCTGGTGGCGTAGTGCCTAAGGCATTTGACTGCTAACCAGAAGGCTGGTGGTTCAAACCCACCAGCCACTCCTCAGAAGGAAGGTTGGGCAATCTACTTCTGTAGTGATACTGCCTCAGAAACCCAGGGAAGGGTCACTATGAGTCAGATCTGACTTCATGGCAGTACATTGTGTTGTGCTGCATTGTCTATCAAAAAAACCACATCCAGACTCAATAGTGCAGGCTGTCTATCCTTGAGATGCTAGGCTTGGAGCTCGATGCAGGCACTGGTGGAACATTGGGGTTGTCACCCCTGGGGAAAGGATATTCTTTGTGTTGAAAAGAAGGTCACACTGACATTTGTCTGGCCAAAGAGACAGATTTGGACTGAGACTACTAATGTCCCCTGATAAGCATCATCTCTTTCTTCTATATTTAAAGAATTTCTGCTTTTTATCAGTAGGTATGGGAATCCAGAAAAAAAGATAAAATTTCCTTATCTCCTTTACAGTCATATTTGGCCAAGTGACTGACCAGTAGGTTGAGAGTAAGGATGAAGTTATGTCTTTAATCGAAGAAGTGAGTCCTCCTCTTCCTTTTCTGTTTCCACTACTTGGGCTGTAGATATGGTGGTGATGCATGCCAAACCACAAAGATAAAGAATACCTAGGGACAGTGAAGGAACATACAAAAAATAATCGGAGTTCCTAGGCTGCTTACCTGCAGATAGGTAAGAGAGAAAGAAGCCTTTATCTTGCTTTAGCCAATCTTATTTGAAGTTTTTGTTCCAGGAGTTCAACTCATATCCTAAAAAGTACTCACCCTCTCACTTACTCCTTGCCCATATGCTTGGGATGGGTCGTCTAGCTGCCTTACTTCTGCCATGTCTCCCAACTGCCAATTCAAAAAAGTGGACTCTGATAGACATAGGTCATTTTCAATGGCAGAGACAAACTCACAAATCCTGGTAGCTGATGGATTCAGCCCAAGGATTAGGGGGCTTCTCCTGTCCAGTAGTCCTATGGTCTAGGTTGTAGTCTAAGATGTTTGAACAGCATCCTCAAATCTCTCCCCACCTCCCCATTTCTACTTTGAGCTCCTGTGCCACAGTTATGAGTATGACTGTCACCATTACTGATATGTTTTTACACAGAAATATCATACTTGCTAACACTCTTGGCTTTAAGAGGCAGCAAACTAGTTCAAATTGGCTTAAGCACAAAAAAGCCATTGGCTCTTATAAGTGAAGAGTCCAGGGCAATCAAGCTTGGCTGATCCACAGGCTTAAATAATGAGGTGACAATTCAGAGGTACAAGCCTTGTCTCAGTTCCTGACTTCTACTCTGCCCTGAGGGGCAGCCTGGGTGGTCAAGGGACTTGGAGACAGAGCAGCTGAATGCCAAACTGGGCTCAGTTCCTTACTAGTTGAAGGGCCTTAGACAACTCACGTCGGGTTGGAGATCTCACCTTCCACCTCTGTGAAATGGGAATGACACCTTCATGAGCTTGCTCTCCTCCCAATTAATCTCCTGCCTTTGCTAACAATTAAGTCTCTTTCTGTTACAAGTGGCAGAAATCACTTCCTACTAGCTTAAGGGAAAAAGGAAAAGAGAGATAATTGACTGAAAAGTTCAGGGGTAGACAGGCTGCTGGCACAGCAGGGTCTGAGGGCTCAAAGAGCATCCTCAAGTCTCTCTCTGCCTCTCCATTTCTACTCTGAGCTCCTATGCTCTTGCTCCACATGGGGGCTCTCCACAGCTCTAGACCTCCTTCCTTCAGCTCAACAACTCCAACAAGAAAGGGAGTGTCTCTTCCCCAATAGATCCAAAAAAATTCCAGGATTAAACCTGATTAGCCTGGCAGGGGTCATATACCCATCCCTGAATCCATGGTCTTGGTGGGGAATGAAATACATGGAGTAGCCAGATTGGGTCATGTACAAACTCCTGGAAGAACAGTGAGGGATGGCATTGGGAAAGGGAAGAAGCTACCGTTACAGGCATTATGTGGACTGGAAGTGGGGAGAGAGTAGTTCCCCCAAAAGAAAAAGCCAGATGCTGTTGCCAGAAGGGAAAGGGATGCTAGGCAGTGGGGCAGGAAGGAGGGAGAGCTGAGGCATCAGAGTAGGAGTGAGCAAGGGCTCTGGCTCCATTGTAGGATTCATTGGGAGCCAGCATTATGGAGTGGGGACATGAGGCCAGGGTAGGTTGTCTTCTGACTTGACCAGGAAATATACTTCTCATTCCTCAAAAGAAAGTGCTGTAGGAAATGAATCCTGAGGCCACCCTAGCAGAACCAAAGAAAGAAAGGGCATGATGCTGGTGGGAGAAAACCTTTCTCACCTCACAAAGAGGAACCTGGGGTGAGCAGGGTTCAATTTACATAAACATGAGAAATGTGGTCTTGAAGGCTGGAGGTTCAAACCCACCAGCCACTCCTTGGAAGGAAGGTTGGGCAATCCTACTTCCATAGTGATGTTGTTGTTGTTGTTGTTATGTGCCGTCGAGTCGGCCACGACTCATAGCGACCCCTCCTGGGGTTTCCGAGGCAGTATCACTACGGAAGTAGGATTGCCCAACCTTCCTTCCGAGGAGTGGCTGGTGGGTTTGAACCGCCAGCCTTCTGGTGAGCAGTCAAGTGCTTTAGCCACTATGCTACCAGAGCTCTTGGAAACCCAAGGAGGGGTCGCTATGAGTCGGGGCAGACTCGACGGCATGTAACAAAAACAACAACAACATGTTTCTCAGCCTGGCCTTTATCCTGTTCTGGCCTCTCTGTTCCTAAGTGATGAGGAATTCCACTTCCTCAGAAGGGGGTTGATTATTAAGGTTAATTGAAAGTGGCCTTTATTGTGAATCATCCACTGTGCTAAATTATTAATCCCCTGCAGGCACTCACAGGCTTTAGATTCTTGGACTTCCTGCAACCCTTCTTGGAAATGCTTTTGCCAAGGGAAATAGGGCTTCCTTTTGGCCATACAAAAGAGAAACCATGTTTGGTACTGTTTCCAGATTTCCTAGCTCCCATAGACCTGGCATGGCAAGGGCACCTGACCTCCTTTAATTTCAACGAGGGCAGTGGTGTCTCTAGCAGGGTGCAGGGGATGTGGACTGCACCAAGTGACATTGTCACAGGGGGGTGACACCAAAATGACTGTCTATAAAATTTTTGCACATTATTTCAGCAGAAATTTATTATTTTTTTTAAATAAAAATATCTCTGTATTATTTACAACAACAACAAAAAAACATTTTTTCATAAGCTCAGCTTACATGTATCAGTATACCTCCAAGGCTAAAATTCTATGTTAGTTGAAGCTTCTGCCTAAGGTATTTGACTGCTAACTAGAAAGGTGGTGGTTCAAACCCACCCGCCACTCCTTGGAAGGAAGATTGGGCAATCTACTTTCATAGAGATACCGCCTTGGAAATCCAAGGAGGGGTTGCTGTGAGTCGGAAAGGACTCAACGGGAGTGAGTTTGGTTTTATTTTTGTTGTTGTTAACGCACTCTAGGATCTCTGGCAGCATAGTACCTAAGGCATTTTGACTGCTAACCAGAGGGCTGGTGATTCAAACCCAACAGCTACTCCTCTAAAGGAAGATTGGGCAATCTATTTCCGGGGTCACTATGAGTCATAATCTACTCAAGAGCAGTGAGGTTTTTTTTTTTTTTTCTAATGTGCTCTGGTCAGAGCTGTCATTATTGCATAAATACATGATGCTGGAATCATG
Source organism: Orycteropus afer afer (assembly GCF_000298275.1). Lineage (NCBI taxonomy): Eukaryota > Metazoa > Chordata > Mammalia > Tubulidentata > Orycteropodidae > Orycteropus > Orycteropus afer. Next base: position 320,685 of record NW_006921726.1, on the reverse strand, counting down.
CGGTTTTGTCACACATTTTTGCTGCTGTCAGTGTTTTCATAGTTGTTAATTTTCTTAAACTTTCTGGTATTTTGGCTACAATATTGTAGTAAGTAGTATTTGCAAACCTATATCAATAACTTTTTTGAAAATGAAAAAGTAATTAAAGGAAAAGAAAGAGAAAAATTGAAAAAAAAAAAAAAGGCTTCCATTCAGTTACTAATAATGTTGTAATTCAATGTAGAAAGATTTTACAAAATAATTTTGTTTTTAGTTTTTATATAATCTAAGAAATATTACATTTAAGCAATTTCTAACTATGTTGTTGTTGTTGTTATGTGCCATCAAGTCGGCCCCGACTCATAGTGACCCCTCCTTGGGTTTCAAAGGCAGTATCACTACCGAAGTAGATTGCCCAACCTTCCTTCTGAGGAGTGGCTGGTGGGTTTGATCCACCAGCTATATATACCACATATTCTTTCTGTGTTTAAAATTGATGATAAATATTACTAACTGTAAAAATAGGAGCTCTGGTGGCATAGTGGATAAGGCATTTGGCTGCTAACCACAAGGTCACAGTTCAAACCCACCAGCTGCTCCCATGGAAGGAAGATGGGGTGATCTCCTTCCATAATGATTTACCACTTGGGAAACCCAATGAGGGTCGCTATGAGTTGGGATTGACTCCATGGTAGTGAGTTTGGTTTTGTTTTTGGTAAGTGTAAAAATGGCATGGGGGTGGCCTCTGACCCTTTCACTAGCCAGGAGGAGGATCATTATCAACAGCCCAAGGCTGATTCCTTTGATACTGAGATCAGACATGCCTCCACCCTCCAAACTTTTTACCAATCCTGACACCAAATGTTCTTCCATGGCACTCTCTACTTCTCTGCTGGGTTTGATAATTAATTGCAGTGGTTGTACAGAACTCACAGACAATACTCAGATTATGCAGGGAAGTAATAGGCAACAATTCAGGATCAGAAAAGACTCTAGATAGAGGTCTTCAATCAGACAGCATCTTCTCAGCCATGCTCATAGGCATGCCTCTCTCTGCTTGGCCTCTCAGCCCTGTGGTCCTTTGGCCTTTGCCCTGCTCAGGCAAGTGTCACAAAGCCCCTTTAGCTCTGCTAATAAGTGCCCAGAGGCATCCCACTCTGCAAGTTAGTCTTGGCCAGAAGGTGTTCAGCTCTAGCTCCAAACTTAGCTCCACTAACTGCCCAGAAGCACCCTACTCCACCAGCAAGCCTCCTGCCTGAAGGTAGATACTCAGTTTTCTTGTTCCATGTATCTGTAAGCCCACTGCACCATCTAATGCCAGATTCCTGGGTCTGCTGCTGCCATTTCTCACTGTCTCTCCAGTGTTATAGCTTTCTGTCTCCTAGATCTAAGAAGTTCCCAGTGTGGGGACCCTAGCTCAGAGGACATGCTCTACTCCTGGTCTCTTCTTGGTAGTAGTCAGGTCCCCCCTTTCCATCACTGGGATGGCTCATTTTAAGCCTACTGGGATGGCAAAACTGACCAATTCCCACATTAGGGTTCCATACAGCCATTCCTCGGAAGAAAGATGAAGCAATCTACTTCTGTAGTTATACTGCCTCGGAAACCCAAGGAGGGGTCCCTATGAGTCGAGTCTGACTCAAAGGCACATAACAACAACAACAACAACACTTTATTTACATGGTCCACTTTACAAGGGTGCATGTCCCTCATTTACATTATTAGCAAACTGTCTAAGCCCCTACGCAGGCCACAAGGACCTCACCCAGTCTTTTGGTGGGAGTTACAAAGACTATGGCTAGAAGGGCCATATTATGTAATTCACTGTACCACACTATGGATTCTATATGGTCTGATATGGTAGGAGGCCCATGGAAGGGATGACATCATGAGTTATCATACTAGATGACACCCTAGTGATGCCACTGAATGATGGGGATGAATCACTCTCATCATCAACAGTCCAAGACTGATTTCTATAAGGTGGAGGTCAGACATACTTCCTCTTTCCAAACATTTTACCAATTCTGACACCAGCTGTCCATCCCACGGCACTCTTTACTTCTCTACTGGGTTTGATCATTCATTTTGATGACCACACAGAATGTACAGATAATACTTATGATTATGGGCTATGGAACCGGTTACAATTCAGGATCAGGAACAACTCAGGATATAGTTCTTCAACAGGAAAGCTTCTCAGCCACAGGCAGGCTTCTCTCTGGCCTCTCAGCCTGGCCTTTCCCTACTCAGGGAAAGTATTACAAAGCTCTTTAGCCCTGCCAGTAAGTGCTCAGAGGCACCCCTTGCTCTGGCCACCAAGCCTCCTGTCCAAAGGCACTCAGATCTCTTGTTCCATGGGTCAGCATACCCACAGTAGCTGCCTCACTCCATGGACTAGGAAACCAGCCTTACACTGTGGTCTGGGAAGCCCACTACATTGTCTCACGCTAGTCTCCTGGTTCTGCTGCCACTGTATCTTTACTGCAGCTTTTTGCTATCTTATACTGTCTCTGATGTTACAACTCTCTCTCTCTGCCTCCTGGGTCTAGGAAATTCTCAGTGCAGGGACCAAAGGATGCTCTACACTGCTGGCTTTTCTTCTTGGTGTAAATGAGGTCCTCTTTCTTTCTGTCTCTGGATGACAAAACTGACCAATCCCCTCATTAGGGTTCCATACACCTTATTTGCATGGTCTAACACCCACAAGGGTGCCATGAACTCATTTGCAATATTAGCAAACTGTCCAATCTGCTTGGTGGGGAACAAGCACTTATTTCCATAGTCCCACTTAATCATTCCATGGGAGGCACAAGACCATGGCTAAAAAGCCACATACAAGTGATCAATTGCACCATGCCTAGAAAGAAGCAAGATCTTAAACAGGAAGTAGAGCCAGGGCTGCAACAAGACCCTGGAGAGCATTCTGTTATGTGGACTCAGCTCCAGCTAGCCCTTTCTCAGAGCCTCCTAGAACATGAGATGGAAGGCAGACTGGCTAAATTATACTGAGCTGCTGAGAGCCAAGGGAATAGGGTTGCCCATCAAAGCCCGGAAAATGGGCTGACATACAGGGCCAACAGGCCTTCTATCCATAATCTGGAGAGCAAAGCCAATGCCTGGAGTTTGGAGGGTGGGGCCGTTACCTAGATGTGCCTGGAAAACAGTATTATTTTCAAGCCTTGAGAGCTATTAAGATTTCTGGCAGGTTTTGGACTTGCTTCATACCCATAACCCTCTTTTTCCCTCCAATTTATCCCATTTGTAGTGGACATATCTACCTTGTGCCTTTTCCACCATTTGGAACTTTGAAAGTACTTTGGAAGCAAATAACTTCTTTCTAGATTTCACAGAGGCACAGATGGATAGGAATTTTGCCCCAGAATGGAACACACCCAAAGACTTACCCATACTTAATTTAGATGATCCAGAAGATGAGATTTTGGACTTAGATTGGATACTGGAATGAGGTAAGACTTTTGAGCATTATGCAACAGGATGAAAGAGTTTTGCACGTGGGAAGGACATGAATTTTTTTGGGGGGCAAAGGATTCCAACAGGATCCCATCCACAGGTATAGGGCCAAGAATTCAAAACAGATTTTAAAGGGACATAGTTAAATACATAACATTTCCATCCTTTGTTGTTGTTGTTGTTATGCGCCATCGAGTTGGACGCTACTCATAGCGACCTCTCCTTGGGTTGCTGAGGCAGTATCACTATGGAAGTAGATTGTCCCATCTTCCTTCCAAGGAGTGGCTGATGGGTTTGAATTGCCTCTCCTGAACCCAATGCCATGATCTGGACTTTTAGCCTCCAAAACTATGAGAAAATAAAACCAAAACCAAACTCATTGCCATTGAGTCAGATGCGAGTCATAGAAATCCTTCCTTGGTTTTCCGGGGCAGTTGTTGTTGTTGTTATTAGGTGTCATCGAGTCGTTTCCGACTCATAGCAACCCCACACACAACAGAAAGAAACACTGCCCCATCCCGTGCCAGCTCCACGATCCCTGCTGTACCTGAGCCCATCATCGCAGCCACCGTGTCAATCCATCTCATTGAAGGCCTCCCCCTCTTTTGTCGACCCTCCACCCTACCAAGAATGACAGCTTTCTCCAGGGAATGGTCCCTTCTGACAACATGACCAAAATAGGTGAGATGAAGTCTGGCCATTCTCGCTTCTAAGGAGCATTTCGGGTGCACTTCCTCCAGGACAGATCTGCTAGTTCTTTGAGCAGTCCATAGTACCTTCAGCATTCTTCGCCAGCACCACAACTCAAAAGCATCAACTCTTCTTGGGTCTTCATTATTCATCGTCCAGCTCTCACATGCATACAAGGTGATTGGAAATATCATGGCGTGTGTCAGACACACCTTAGTTCTCAAGGAGACATCCTTGCTCCTCAGCACTTGAAACAGTTCCTTCGTGGTTGACTTTCCCAATGCTACACATCGTCTAACGTCCTGACTGCTGCTTCCGTTGGCATCGATTGTAGAACCAAGCAACATGAATTCTTTGACAACCTCAATCTTCTCTCCATTTATTG
>NW_006921726.1:287437-287986 GCF_000298275.1 Orycteropus afer afer | reverse complement strand
GCATCCTTTCCTTCAAGGCTCAGGGGTCCAAGATTATCTTCTGTGTCTGTGTTAATTGGTTTCCCTTTTCTTTGTTGAAGAGGGTCTGTGCAATTTTTCTGCCTAGTCCGCCATCTTGCGAGTCAAGGAATTTTTGAATTTCAGTTTTTATTTCTTCTCTTACCCAGTCTTTCTTAAGGAAGATGTTGTTCAGTTTCTATGTGTTTACTCTTTTTCCATTGATCTTCCTATTGTTGATTTCTAATTTGATCATGATCTAAGAAGATGCTTTGCAGTATTTCAATGTTTTTACATTTATTAAGGCTTGCTTTATGGCCTAAAATATGGTCTATCATAAAAAATGTTCCATGTGCACTGGAAGAAAATGTATATTGTTCTGTTGTTGGGTGACATGCTCTGTAGATGTCTATAATGTCAAGTTGGTGAATTGTATTGTTTAGCTCATCTGCTTCTTTGTTGAGTTTGTTTGCAGCTCTATCTTTCATTGAAAGTGGTGTATTAAAGTCTCCCACTATGAGTGTGGAGTCATCTATTTGGCTTTTCAACTCT
>NW_006921726.1:283492-287337 GCF_000298275.1 Orycteropus afer afer | reverse complement strand
TGGGGGCTCTTTCATTGGGTCCATAGATATTTATCATGGTTATATCTTCATGTTCAATTGATCCTTTAATCATTATATAATGTCCTTCCTTGTCTCCTATGGTGGTTTTTGTCTTAAAGTCAATTTGATCAGAAATTAATAATGCCACTCTTTCTCTTTTATGGTTGTCATTTGCTTGATATTTCTTTTTCCAGCCTTTGATTGCATGTTTTCTGCTGAGAAATCAGTACTTATTCTTATTGGCTGTCCTTTGTAGGTAACTTTTTGTTTTTCCTGTGCTGCTTTCAGGATTCTTATTTTGTCTTTGGTTTTGAAAGTTTGATGATGATATGTCTTGGTGATTTTCTTTTGGGGTCTATCCAGTTTGGGGTTCATTGGACTTCCTGAATGGATATATTCTCATCTTTCATCATATCAGGTAAATTTTCTTCCAGCAGATCTTGGACAATTTTCTCAGTGGTTTTATTTTTCTCTTCCTATTCTGGAATTCCAATGACACATATGTTATTTCTTCTGATGGTATCCCACAGGAACCTTAGGCTTTCTTCATTTTGTTTTTATTTTTTTTCTGATTGATCCCTTTCCAAAGAAGTATTTGGGTATTTGATCTCATTAATTCTGTCTTCCATTGCATCAATTCTACCCCTTTGCCCTTTCAATATGTTATCTATTTCTGACAATTTAATATTAATCTTCTGGATTTCTATTGGTAGATTTTGAATGAATCCTTTCTAACTTTTCATTTATTTTGTCATTTTGTTCTTGTATTTTCTTCCAAATTCTTCTAGTGTTTTTTCTCTTTTCCTTGATCTGTCATTCAATCCTTTGAAGATACCTAAATATAATTCTTTTGAATTCCTTATCATAGAGTTCCAATGCTGCTTGTTCCTCAAGGATGTGTTCTAGGTCTGTATTCTGCTCCCTTGTTTCTACCACTTTATCTTGCTTCTTTTTGTGGACTGTGATGGTCTGTTGTGTCTGAGACATTGTGACATTGTTTTATTTAGATCTCTTTTAACTGTTTATGCAGAACAACTAAGGGTGAATCAGGCTATTCTTGGTGGTTGTTTATCATTGGCCCATTAGTGGAGAAGGTAATGATGGCTCTCACTCAGTAAGTGAAGCTGTAGGAGGTGTGGGAGTAGTTGTATCATATGGGGACTGTTGCTGTCTCCCATTCTGTTAGACAAAAATAACAATTGCATAACCATCAAAAAAAGTGAAAGCAAACACACAAGAAACACACTGTCTAATCACACAGGAACAGTAACCAAAAAAAAAAAAAAAAAAAGAAAGAAAAAAGGGGTGCAATAAAACCACCCAATATCTGGGGAGAGAGCAATAAGAGAGAAAAGGTAGAGAAGGAGAATAGTGAAGAAAAAAATGTGAACGATGCAAAAAGAAAAACAAGGAACAGGGTTAACCACAAGAAAGAAAAATAAATCGCAACCAGGAACAGGGAAAAGAAAAAAAGCTGAAAATTAGAACCTGGGAGAGGAAGAATAAAGACTAATTATAAACAGGACAAAAATAATAGTAATAATAATAGTTTTTAAACAGACAAAAACAAACTAAAAAAGAGAGGAAAAAAATCAGGGCAGTGCTGGCAGGGTACCCAGGCTCTGTCGGAGCACACAGACTGGGATGGAATTCCTTCTAGCCTAGAAGGTGGGTGGGAGTGAGGGATGGCCGCACCTCCTTTTACCAAGAGAGTGTGGAATATAAGAGTAACAAGGGGGTTATCACACCTTTCTAGTTATCCATGTCCAGAATGTCCTTGTGGTTCCTGGCAAGTGGAACCTGTTCTTAAGTCCCTGGAATCTGAGAGAACGCTGTTGCTTGAAATATCCAAAATGGTCAAACTGCTTGTAAACATTCAAAATGGCTATGCCCTCGAGACAGGCAAAAGTCTACAGCTCAGCCTGCCTTCCTCTTCACTGCCTCCCCCTTTTATTGACCAGCCACCAGAGCAGTCCTCTGTGCAGTCCCTGGCTAGCAGGGCTGATTTTTAGGTTAATTCTTAGGTCCTAACACCACTCGGCAGTATCCAAGCTGTCTATGCCGTTAGGATGGCTGCCAGACTGCAGCTCCGTATGTCTCCTTTTTTGGTGTTTTCATGCAAATTCTTCTGTTAGTTGGAGTTTAGTTCACTTCTATATCCTTCCCTTCAAGGCTCAGGGGTCCAGGATTATCTTCTGTGTCTTTGTTAATTGGTTCCCCTTTTCTTTGTTGAAGAGGGTCTGTTCAATCTTTCTGCCTATTCCTCCATCTTCCTGGAACTTGATCAATTTGGATGAAAGTTTACAGAGCAAATTCATCTTCCACATAGCAGTTCACATACACTTTGTCTCATGACATTCACTGCAGTCAACCACAATTCAACAACTCTCCCCCAATTCCTCCCCATAGTGACCTCTTCCTTGTGTCCTTCTCTCCCATGCACTCCTGTCCCCTGAGCTACCTCCCTGTGTATACACAGTCCTTGTATTCTCCCATGATTGATCTCTCCAAGGAATGTATCTACCTAATGTAAATGTTCAGCTCATGTGCCTGTCTTTTGTTTGGCTGGAAGCCACAGGAGTGTATTCAGTTCCAGACCTGAAGGGCAGCTAGGGGTCATAGTTTCAGGAGTTTCACCAGGCTCTATCAGACCAGCAAACCTGGTCCCCCACCCTGTTTAATTATTTATTTTTAATGATTTTGAGTTGTATTCCACATTGTTCTCTCACTCTATCCAGGGTCTCCTTCATAGATCCCCTCTGGGTGATTGACAGTATTAGCTGGGCACCATCTAGTTCTTCTGGTCTCATAGTCATATAGGGTGAGGATTGCATAATGTACTAGTCCCTTGGACTAACTGTTTCCATACGTCTCTGGTGTTCTTCATTCTTCTTTGCTCTGGATGAGGAGAGACCCATCGTTGCATCTCGATGGCAGCTTGCAAGCTTTTAAGATCCTAGTTGCTACTCACCCTAGTAGGATGTGGAACAATATTTTTGTGTAGTATGTTTTGCCTATTGATCTTGATGCCCCTTGTGACCATGGTTCCAATCCCACAGGTCCAACTACTCACTTCCTCTGGGTAGCTGGCTGTGGCCAAGAAGTGACCATAACTGTATCCCTCAGCAGCTCTACTATATTCCTGGAAATTCTTACAGAGCATACAAATACACTTGTAGAAATATTGTCTGCCAATCCTGTACATGGTCATGGACATCCTCTGCTGCATAGACATACCTAATTGTTCAGCCTGTCCACCCATCTATTCATCCATAGATCAATATTTGCCATCACTGACAACACAGTACTGTATATGCAAAAGGGGTCATCTTTGTTGTCTGCACCTCCCATGTACCTCTCTATGTCTTCCTCTTCCTCAATGCCAACATGTTGATCAATCACATTTGGTACATTTCCCTTTTCTTCACCCAAATCAATACTTGTCTCTACTGATCTAATAGTGTTCCCATCCCTCCCCTTCCACCCCTGGTGACCCACAAAGAAAATTTCCTTTCATATATAAACCTTTCCCTGACTTTTTATAATAACGGACTAATACAATATTAGTCCTTCTGAAATTGACTTATTTCAGTCAGCATAATGTCCTCTAAGTTCATCCACATTATGTGGTGTTTTGCAGATTCTACATTATTCTTTAAGGTGGCATGGTATTCCATTGTGTGTATGTACCATAGTTTGGTTATCCATCTTTCTGTTGATGGATACTTAGGTTGTTCCCATCTTTTGGCTATTGTAAATAGTGCTGTCATGAACATGGGTGTGCATATATCTGTTCTTGTCCTGGCTTTCACTTTTTTAGGATATATACCTAGTAATGGAATTAA
>NW_006921726.1:273704-279973 GCF_000298275.1 Orycteropus afer afer | reverse complement strand
AAAAAAAAAAAAAGCAGAGAAGGAGAATAATAAACAATAAAAAAAGGGAAAAATGCAAAAAGAAAATCAAGGAACAGAGTTAACCACAAGAAAAAAGGGGGGAAAAACCCTTAAATTAAAAAACAAAAAAAATTTTAACCGGGCACAAGGAAAAGAAAAAATGCTGAAAACTAGGACCTGGGAAGGGAAGATTAATAATAATAATAATAAGGACAAAAGTGTTAATAATATTAGTTGTTTTAAAACAGACAAATACAAGCAGACTAATCCCCAGAAAAAAGAAAGTGAGAAAGAAAAAAATAAAAATAAAAAAAGAGAAAAAAAAAAAATTGGTGGAAGACATGGCAGGGCACCCAGGCGCTGTCTGAGCACCCAGACTGTGATGGAGTTACAGTGGGCCCAGAAGGTAGGTGAGAGTGGGGGATGGCTGCACCTCTGTTCACCAAGTGGGTGTTGGGTATAAGTGTAACAAGAGGAATGTCATATCTTGTCAGTCTTGTACGTCTTAAGTGTCCTTGGGGTTGCTGGAAAGCAGAACATGTTCTTATGCCCCAGGAATCTGCCAGAGCGCTGTCTCTTTAAATATCCAAAATAGTCAGGCTGCTTTTTAAACCTTCAAAATGGCGGTGCTCTCCGGACCGGCAAAAGTCCACAGTTCAGCCCACCTTTCTCTCACCTTCTCCATTTGTTCCCCAGCTACTGTGCACAGTTCTCTGTGCAGTCCCTGGCTAGCTGGATGATTTTTAGGTTAATTCTTAGGTTCTTCCACCACTCGGGAATCTCCAAGCTGTCTGTGCCATCAGGATAGCTCAGGATCGCTGCCAGACCACAGGTCTGTCTGTCTCCTTTTTGGATATTTTAACACAAATTCTTCTGCTAGTTGGGGTTTAGTCCACTTCTATATCCTTCCCTTCAAGGCTCAGGGGTGCAGGATTATCTTCTGTGTCTGTGTTAATTGGTTTCCCTTTTCTTTGTTGAAGAGGGTCTGTGTAGTCTTTCTGCCTAATCTGCCATCATGCCGGATCTTCTGCCCACTTTTTAATTGGATTATCTGTCTTCTTGTTGTTGAGGTGTTGGAATTTTCTATAAATTTTAGAGATAAATCCCTTGTCAGATACGTTGTTGCCAAATATTTTTTCCCAATCTGTAGGTTCTCTTCTGATTCTTTTGGAGAAATCTTTGGAAGCACACCAAAATTTAATTTTTATAAAATACCATTCATCTAGTTTCCCTTCTGCTTTTTGTGCATTTTGGGTTAAGCTAGATAGTTATTTATGCCATATATTAGGGCCCCTATATTTGTCCCTAGTTTTTCCTTGAGGAACTCTATAGTTTTAGGTTCCACATTTAAGTCTTTGATCCATCTGGAGTAAGATTTTGTGTATGGTGTGAGGTACAGATTTTGTTTCATTTTTCTGCAGATGGATATCCAGTTTTGCTGGAACCATTTGTTAAACAATCTCTTCCCCATTGAATGGATTTAGGCCCTTTGTCAAAGATCTGCTGATCATAGGTTGATGGCTCTATTTCTGGATTCTCAATTCTATTCCATTGGTCAGTGTGTCTGTCATTGTACCAATACCAGACAGTTTTGACTATGGTGGCTATATAATAGGTTTTGAGATCAGGAAGTGTGAGACCTCCTACTTTGTCCTTCTTCAATAGTGATTTGCTTATCCAAGATCTCTTTCCTTCCCATATAAAGTTAGTGATTGGTTTTCCATATCCGTCAAGAATGTTAATGGGATCTGGATTGGGATTGCATTGAATGTATAGATCACTTTGGGTAGAGTTGACATTTTCACAATGTTCAATCTTCTTATCCATTAGCATGGTGTGTTCTCCCATTTATGTAGCTCTCTTAGGGTTTCTTGAGGTAGTCTTTTGTAGTTTTCTTTGTACAGGTCTTTTGTGTCCCTGGTCTGTTGGAATCTTTGTGGGCCCCTCAGCTGGGCTTGACACTTAAGACACCAGTGATCATTGGGGAGGAAGGAATGTGTATGACAGCCTAAATTCTGAGGCACTTGGTTTTTGGAAGGCTGCAATTTGCAGCTGGAGGCCTAACTCCATCTGAAATTTTGATGTAAGTTCAGACACCATTTTAAGTTATTTAATTTACTTCTAATGCTTGCTAACAGTTAAGGAAGCTTAATCGTATAGGGGATGTTTTTCTTTGTTGTCAGACATAGATGTGGAAAGAATGCACCTTTGAGGAGGGTAGGGTCTTGAAGTCTGACCTTTTTCAGAAACTCCCTGTGCAAGCATGTGCCAGGAAAATGTTTGCCTAAGACCTATATTAACATCTTGTGACATCCTGAAGACCACCCTGACACTCCCTATATAACCTGTATTTTTGCAACAAATCCCTGTGACCCATGTACACTCTGTCAACCAATCCTAGGGAAAGCCCCACTTTGAGGTGTCCTACCTCTATGTCTCTAATTGTGCATTCTCCAATCAGAATATTGTAAACTAAAGTTCCATATTTAAGCCTATAAAACTGATTTTATAGCTGTGCTGCCTTGGACTGCTTGGTTTCACGTCTTGTGTTCCATGTAGTTCCCCAGTACAAATTGCATTGAGCCTTAATAAAACTTTACCTTACTTTCACTTTAAACAGAATACAAGTTTTTCCTCATTAACAAATGAGATGGGCCAGGTGCTGGGTCTGGCTCCAGCATTTATGGAGTGGGCCACAGGAGCTCTGATTTGGTATCTTCCTTTGAGGGGGTGGTCCTGACCCAGCAGAACTGATGTGAGGCAGGGCTCACAGTGTTCATGTACATAAAGACTGCATCACAATGCCCATAACATGAGGAGAATCAAGAAAGGTGAGTTCCCCTGCCCCTTGCTCAGTTCTTCCAGTGGAGGAATATTTAGACCTAGTAAGGTGGCTGGCTGAGTAAAATACTTGGAGTCAGAGCTAGCAAAGTGGATGCAAGATCCATGTCTGGTCTTCAGGGCAATGTTGAGGGACTCTAATCAGGTCCTGAAGTGTGGGCCCAGGTGAATGTAACGTATGGACAGTGTTGGCTGAAACCAAAGGTGGGGCTCATCGAGGACATGGTGTTTCATACACCATTTAGCAAGCCTTGGCCCTGGAGATGCCAAACTCAATAAATCCATGCTTTTCTACCTTCATGGAGGTCCTGGTCTGCAGGGAGAGTGAGGGTGGGGTGGTAGAAACAGACGTAGAGTCCCATATTCAATATGGTAGCTACAGGGGCTGAGCACATACCAGTGAGAGGGTGATGGAGGAAGTTCATCTTGAAAGAGTAGCAGTGCGGTAGGAGGATGGGAGGAACAACAGGCATTTCAGGCAGAAAGAGAGCAGTCTGGTGAGAAGGGGCATGGTAAGCTGGCAGAGTGTCAAGAAATGGTCCTACCAGGCTGGGCACTGATCCAGGCAGAGGAAGGGGATTGGGTCATGTGGGTGAGAATGGAGAAGGGTGCACTCAAGACATAAACTGGGGAAGAGAGACAGGGCCAAATTTTAACAGTAACATGAAGTTGAACCCTAGGAAAGAGATGATGGAGGGCTGGGCAAAGGGTTCATTTGTTGTTGCTGTTGTTGTTGGTTCGAGTCATCTCCAACTCATAGAGACTCTATGCACAGCAGAATAAAACACTGCCTGGTCCCACGCCACCTCCATGACTCTTGCTATACTTGAAGCCATCGCTGCAGCCACTGTGTCAATCCATCTCATTGAGAGCTTTGCCCTTTTTTGTTGACCCTCCACCTTACCAAGCATGACATCCTTCTCCAGGGAATGGTCCCTTTTGACAACATGACCAAAGTAGGTGAGACGAAGTCTGGCCATTCTCACTTTCAAGGAACATTCTGACTGCACTTCTTCCAGGACAGATTTGTTAGTTCTTTTAGCAGTCCATGGTACTTTCAGCATTCTTCCACAGCACCACAAATCAAAAGCATTGACTCTTCTTCAGTCTTCCTTATTCATTGTCTAGCTCTCACATATATATGAGGTGATTGAAAATACCATGGCTTGTGTCAGGCTCGCCTTATTCCTCAAGGACACATCTTTGCTCTTCAGCACTTGAAAGAGGTCTTTTGCAGCCAATCTGCCCAGTGCTGTACATCGTCTGATGTCCTGACTGCTGTTTCCATTGGCATCGATTGTAGAACCAAGCAATATGAAGCCTTTGACAGCTTCAATCTTTTCTCCATTTATCGTGATGCTGCTTATCGGTCCAGTTGTGAGGATTTTTTTTTTCTCTTCATATTGAGATATAATCCATACTGCAGACTGCAGTCTGCAATCTTCATCAGTAAGTGTTTGGAGTCATCCTTACCTTCAGCAAGCAAAGTTGTGTTGTCAGCATATCATAGGTTGTTAATGATTCTTCCTCCAATCCTGAGGCCACGTTCATCTTCATATAGGCCAGCTTCTCAGATTATTTGCTCAGCATATAGACTGAATAAGTATGGTGACAGGATACAACCCTGACACACTCCCTTCTTGATTTTAAACCATGCAGTGTGTTCTGGTTACCTAGTACTGCTCTGACAAAAATATACCACAAATGGGATGATCTTAACAAACAGGAGTTTATTCTTTTACAGTTTGGAGGTTTTAAGTCCAAGTTCAAAGTGCCAGGCTCTAGGGGCTGGGTGAAAGCCCTTCAGCCTTGGGCTTCAGCTCTGCCTCCAGCTCCCAGCCCACTGAAGCTAGAGGTTTTTCTTCACTCAGACAGCTGCTGACTGCTGAGGTTGCCAAGCCAAAGGTTGACAAGTAAAAAGGCACAGTCCCAATATTACCAAATCACATGTTGTTGTTGTTGTTATGTGCTGTTGAGTTGGCCCCGACTCATAGTGACCCCTCCTTGGGTTTCCGAGGCGGTATCACTACAGAAGTAGATTGCCCAATCTTCCTTCCAAGGAGTGACTGGTGGGTTTGAACTGCCAGCCTTCTGGTTAGCAGTCAAGTGCCTTAGGCACTACAATACCAGAGTTAATTCAAGTCCATTGTAAGTCCCAAGGTCAGCAGAGCATGGCAGGCTGCTGAACAATGACATGGTTACATGCAGGGTTCAAAGTGCCATAAGCTAGAGACTATCCTCAAAGCTTCTCCTTATATACAGGAAGCAGACCATATCCCAAAGGCAGCTACTCAGCTGCTTGTGGTAGATTCCTCCATGGAGTTGATTGCCAGTCTCATCATGGGGAATAACTACCACCAGCTGTCCAACCACTCAACCAGGCTGAGCCAAGTTGACATACAAACTGAACTACCACACAGTATTCCTTTGTTCTCTTTGAATGACAGTGTCCGGTCTAAGTACAGGTTCCTCATTAGTACAATTAAGTGTTGTGGAATTGCCATTCTTCTCAATGTTTCCCATAATTTGTTATGATCAACACAACCAAATGCTTTTGCATAGTCAACAAAACACAAGTAAACATCTTTCTAGTATTCTTTGCTTTCAGCCAAGATCCATCTGACATGAGCAATGATATTCCTTGTTCCACGTCCTCTTCCGAATACAGCTTGCACCTCTGGAAGTTCTCTGTCAATATACTGCTGCAACTGTTTTTGAATTATCTTCAGTAAGATTTTACTTGTGTACAATATTAATGATATTGTTCGATAATTTCCACATTCTGTGGGATCACTTTTCTTTGGAATGAGTGCAAAGATGGATCTCTTCCAGTCAGTTGGCCAAGAAGCGGTCTTCCAAATCTGTTGGCATAGCTCAGTGAGTTCCTCCAGGGTGGCATCCATTTGTTGAAACATCTCAATGAGTATCCCATCAATTCCTGGAGCCTTGTTTTTTTTCCCACTTTCTTCAATACAGCTTCAACTTCTTCCTTCAATACCATTGGTTCTTAATCATATACCACCTCCTGAAATGGATGAACATCGACCAATTCTTTTTGGCACAGTAACTCTGTGTATTCCTCCATCTTCTTTTGATGTTTCCTGCATCATTCAATATCTTGCCCATAGAATCTTTCAATATTGCAACTCGAGGCTTAAATTTTTTTCTTCAGTTCTTTCAGCTTGAGAAATGCTGAGTGTCTTCTTCCCTTTTGGTTTTCTACCCCCAGGTCTTTTGCACATTTCATTGTAATAGTTAACTTTGTCTTTTTGAGCTGCTCTTTGAAATCTTCTGTTCAGCTCTTTTATCTTGTCATTTCTTCCATTTGCTTTGGCTACTCTCCATTCAAGGACAAGTTTCAGAGTCTCTTCTGACATCTATCTTGCTCTTTTCTTCTGTTCCTCTTTTTTTTTTTTTTTTTGCTCTTT
>NW_006921726.1:255216-273604 GCF_000298275.1 Orycteropus afer afer | reverse complement strand
CTCTTGCTTTCTTCATGGATGATGTTCTTGTTGCCATCCCCATGATTCTTCTCGTTTTTGGCCATTGGTGTTCAATGCATCAAATCTATTTTTTAGACAGTCTCTAAATTCAGGAGGGATATCATTTAGGTCATATTTTGGGTCTCATGGACTTGTTTGAATTGTCTTCAACTTCAAGTTGAACTTGCATATGAGCCATTGATAGTCTGTTCCACAATCAGCTCTTGGACTTATTTTGATTGATGATATTGAGCTTTTCCATCGACTCTTGCCACAGATGTAGTTGAACTGAATCCTGTGTACTCCATCTGGTGAGTTCCACATGTGTAGCCACCATTTGTGTTGTTGAAAAAAGGTATTTGCAATAAATAAGTCTCATGTGATCTCCGGCATTATTTCTGTGATGCTGGAGGCTGTACCACCAGTGTTTCAAACATGAGCAGGGTTACATATGGTACACAGGTTTTAACCCAGCTTACAGACTGAGACAGACTAGGAAGAAGAAAGAGGGCTTCCACTTCTTAAAGAATTGGCCAGGGAAAACATTATAAATAACAGAGAAGCATTGTCTGATACTTTGCTGGACAACTTTATGAATAGCCCAGAAACATTGTCTGATATAGTGCCAAAAGATGAGCCCCTTAGGTTGGAAGGTATTCCAAATATGACAGGAAAAAAACTGCCTCATCAGTGTAGAACCAACCTTAATGATATTGAAGTGAGTGACTCCACTTTGTAACTCTATTTTTATAATGTCCAGCTATAACTGGCAATATCTTGCTAAAACTCTATTTTACGTAACTGAATGACTGTCTCATCCTGCTCCCACTCCTCATGGGTTAAGGGGTACTCCCTTTTTGCATATTAAGCAACTAAAACACCCCTAGATGAATGCCTGTGCTAAAGTACATACTCTGAGTCCTTGAAACTGCAGCATCAGCTTCTGTATTATCGCTTACTTGCCTGCTTTATAAAACCTACCTAAAATCAGACTTGTTGCTGCAGCATAGGAGCATGTTTCAGCTCCCTGCAGTCGGTGAGCCGAAATAAAACTCTTTTACCCAAAAGTGGACATTATAGTGGCTATTATTTTAAACTGAACCCATAACAATATGGATAAAGTAAAGCTTTTGAGACCCCAATTTGCTGATGTGGCACAAATCAAATTCAGGAGAAACAACTGAAAACATCCGTTAATAATCAGAACATGAAATGTACGAAGTATGAATCTAGGAAAATTGGAAGTTGTCAAAAATGAAATGGAATGCATCAAGGTCGATATCCTAGGCATTAATGAGCTGAAATGGACCAATTTTGATCATTTTGAATCAGACAACCATATGATCTAATATGCCAGGAATGACAAATTGAAGAAGAATGGCATGGCATTCATCATCACTAAGGATGTTTCAATATCTGTCCTGAAGTACAATGCTGTCAGTGACAGGATAATATCCATACACCTACAAGGAAGGCAAATTAATACTACTATTATTCAAATTTACACACCAACTACCAAAGCCAAAGATCAGGAAATTGAAGATTTTTACCAACTTCTGCAGTCTGAAATTGACCGAACATGCAATCAAGATGTGTTAATTATCACTGGTGACTGGAATGTGAAAGTTGGAAACAAAGAAGAATCACTGGTAGTTGGAAAATTTGACCTTGGTGACAGAAATAATGCTGAAGTATTCAGTGTGGATGGGAAAAGATGGAGGTTCTGAAGATGTACTGAGGAAAAAGAGCTGGCAGGATTTGGCTACTGTCATGTAAGTGAGAAGGAAGGAGGTCCAGGTTATTAGCTTGGAAAACTAAATGTGCTTGCCCCCAACATAGAGACATTGGAAAGGCACAGTATAGTTCTGGGGGAGAACAGAGCAGCTCTGGACCTGCTCTTTCTTGATTGTCCACAAGACATTTCATTTTCGAGGAATAGCCACTACATACTCCCCATAATTGGAGCAGCTCAAGTCCAGTTTATGTCCAACTATGAGAAGGGTTAGTGTGGATGGGCTGCCATTCTCCATTAGAGGCAGTCAGGCCAGGTGCAGAGAGCTGGGGGGAGGTTTAGGCAACTGAAAGATTACAATGCAGGGGCAATGAGGCCTCACTAGGTGCCTGGTCCCAGTCTTGGGCACAAAGATAGCTCCAGGCAGCAGATAATCAGGAAGCTGGGGACACTGAGCCAACAGAACCAGCTCTCTGAATCCAATCTCAAGAGTTTACTCCATCTTTGTCTGCTAAACCATCCTCCCCAGTAAAACCACTATTCTTTCCACCTTCATCTGATGAGATTAACTCAACTGTGCTTGAAGAGTCTTTGAGATATAACCTAGGATGGTAACTGGGGCATTGCCTGAGTGAGGCTTCACCTGAGGCAGATGCTTTACAAGATATTACTGAATGTCTCCAGGATCTACACCCACTACCCATTTTCCTTTCAATACCTATAATGAGACTTAAGTCCTAGTGAATTCTAAGAGGTGAAGTACCTATCTCTAAATAACCACTTGATTTTTCTAATATATACAAACAGAAACCTGGGGAATGTGTGTGTTAATGGCTATTAAGGGTTTGGGACAATGTTGCAAGGAGCATAAAGTTGGATCAGTCTGAGTTTATTGATATGAGCCCACTAAGCACAGATTGCAAGGAGCTCTGGTGGCATAGCGATTAAAGCATTCAGCAGTTAACCAGAGCATCAGTAGTTCAAACCCACCAGCCACTCCATGGGAGAAAGATGAGGCAATTAGCTTTCATAAAGATGTACAGCCCTGGGGCTGTTCTACTCTGTTCTATAGGGTCATTATGTGTTGGAATCAACTTGATGGCAGTGGGTTTTTAAGCACAGATTCTCATTCAATGTTTCAGCTCGAGAGGTCAGAAAAAGACCTAATAGTTTTTTTTTTTTTTTTTTTTTGCTTAGTTCACTGAAGGAAGAATTAAGTGGTGACCCATTCTAAATCAAGTTGAAATGCCAGACATACTTTGATATACTGTAGAAGAAGATATCTAAAGAAATAAGCATGTTAGAGTGCCAATCAAGTTGGACCCATCCAAGGAATACCCAGGGGACACACTTATTACCACAATAAGGAACAAATTTGCAAAGGGAGCCCTAGCATCCTTGAAGTCTGCTGTGATTGTTATTTTACATAAGCCAGATTTCACGGTGGGAACTGCCCTAACTGAATTAAGAAACCAAACTACAGTGGGGCTGATTAGACCCCATCCATGGTGGTAGGGGCCAAGTAGCAGCAGTTAATTGACAAAGACAAGGTGAGTGTGGTTACTGTAATGGGCAGGAAGTTCAAAGCAGTAATCAAAATAGGCTGACTCATATGGACTTATGATATTGGCTACTTAGTCATGCTGTCCCTAGGAGTGAAACAGATGGGAAATATACTGAAAGTTTACTTGATCTTTACAAGTGGAAAGATTCTAGGCCAAGTGAATAGCAGTCTAACTTGAATTGCCCCTCAATCAATTCCCAGACTTAAGCCAGTTTATAGACCCATAACTGCTTGAATGAAGAGGAGTGTGGGTCCCCTTGAGGAAGGACCTATTGTACTGCTAAAAATGTATACTGTTTAGCTCAATAAGCCATAAGACATCAGAGGGGCAACATTCACATAGATGGAAAGCTGGAGAGACAGGAATGTATAGATAAGAAGGGCACAGAGAAAGGTAGTCACAAGGAGGAGAGGGGAGGAGAGATTTTTATGGGTGGGGATTATAATCTGGGCCATGAAATCAAATGTCCATGAACTGTTGAGAATAAAACGAATCTGCTTTGTAAATCTGCACCCAAATCACAATTTAAAATAATAATAATAAATAAATAAAATGGGGGAAAAAAAGAAGAAGTAACAGTGGGGGGGGGCAGGGAGATGATGAGCTCAGTTTTGGAAATGTTGAGTTCGACATGCTTCTGGAACATCCACATGGAGACCTCTAATAAACAGTTGAATGTGTAGGTCAGGTTAGCAGGAAAAAAAAATTGTACTGTTAATCTTTCTCTCAGACTTCCTTAAAGGAACTGTAGTCTATTAGAGTGACTGTTCATTGGGGAAAAGGAAATAATCAGATTTTACAGGATACTTGTTCTAAACTGACACTAATTTCAGGAGATCCAAAACATCACTGTGGCCCACCAGTAAGAGTAGAGGTGAGATCAGGTTATTAATGGAGTCTGAGCTCAGATTTGTCTCACAGTGGGTCCAATGGGTCCCCAATCCAATCCAGTGGCGATTTCCCAAGTTCCAGAATGTATAGTTGGAATAGACATACTCAACAACTGGCAGAACCCCCACACTGGATCCCTGACATATGGAATAAAGGCTATTGTGTTAGGAAAAGCCAAGTGGAAGCCATTAGAATTGCTCTTACTGAAGACAATAGTAAACCTAAAGCAATATCACATTCCTGGAGGAATTGCAGAGATTACTGTCACCACCATGGACTTTAAGAATGCAGAGGTGGTGAATTCCAACATATCTCCATTCAACTCACATATTTGGCCTCTGCAAAAATTGGATGGCTCTTAGAGAATGACAGTAGATGATCAGAAACGTAACTGAGTGGTGACTTCAATTACAGCTGCTGTTCCAGATATGATTTCATTGCATGAATAAACTAATACATCCCCTGGGACCTGTTATGCAGCTATTGATCTGGCTAATGCCTTTTTCTCCATACTTGTTTCAAAGGTCCACCAGAAGTAGTTTGCATTCATTTGGCAGGGCTAACAATATACTTTCACTGTCCTACCTCTGAGGTATATCAACTCTCCAACCCTGTGTCATAATTTATTCCACAGGGATTTTGATCACTTTTCCTTTTCACATGTTTCACTGGTCCATTACATTGATGACATTAGGCTGATGGGACATAGTAAGGAAGAAATATCAATGACTCTAGACCTATTGGTAAGACATATGTGTGCTCTCACTGCCATTGAATCAATAGCAACCCCCATAGGGTTTCCAAGGCTATAAATCTTCACAGAAACAGATCACCTCATCTTCCCCTGTGGAGTGGCTGGTCATTTTGGACCACAGATCTTTTAATTAGCCTCCAAATGCCTTAACCACTGTGCCACCAAAGCTCCTATTTGCATGCCAGAAGGTGGGGAATTAACCAACCAAAAATTCAGGTGCCTTCCAACTCAGTGAAATTTCTAGGGGTCTAGTGGTATAGAACATGTCAAGATATCCCTTCCTTCTAAAGGGAAGGATAAGTTGTTGCTTTTGTTCCCACTTACAACTAAAAAGGAAGCACAATGCCTGGTGGGCTTCTTTAGATTTTGGAGGAAACATATCTTTAATTTGGTTGTGCTACTCCAGTCTACTTCTCAAGTGGCTCAGAAAGCTGCTAATTTTTAGTGGGGTCCACAATAAGAGAATGATCATATTCAGGCTGTTGTGAAAGCCACTCTTCCATCTGGGCCATACAATACACCCTTTCTGTCATTGTCCAATGGGCTCATGAACAAAGTGGCCATGGTGGCACGGATGGAGGTTATGTATGGGCTCAGGAACATGGATTTCCATTCACCAAAGATGACTTGGTTACAGCCACTGCTGAGTGCCCCAATCTGTCAGCAGCAGAGACCAATACTGAGACCTGGATATGATACCATTCTTTAGGGTGATCAGTCAGCAACCTGCTAACAGGTTGATTACATTGAAGCACTCCCATCATGGAAAGGGCATCATTTTTTTCTTACTGGGACAGACATTTACTCTTGTGGTAGTTAAGGTTATGTGCCAACTTGACTGGGCCTGGTTTTGAGTGGCTGGGCAGCTGGATGTAATTATCCCCCATGGTGAGACTGATAATCAACTCCATGGTGGAATCTACTAGAGCAGCTGAGTATTTGCTTTACAGACATGGTCTGCTTCCAGTATATAGGAAGCAACTTTGAGGACAATCTCTAGCTTTTGGCATGCTTGAATCTTGCATGTAGCTGAGTTGTAGTTCAGCAGCCTACCATGGTGTCTGCCAATCTTGAGATTGTTAATGGACTTGAATTAATGGCCTGCCATGTGGTTTGGTAATATCAGGACTGTGCCTTTTACTTGTCAACCTTGAGTTTGTCAGCCTCAGCAGCCAGCAGCTGCTTGAGTAAAGAAAGCCTCCAGCTTCAGTGGGCCAGGAGCAAGAGGCAGAGCTGAAGCCCAAGGTTGATTGGCTTTTATCCAGCCCTTAGAGTCTGGCACTTTGAACTCAGACTTCTAGCCTCCAAAATTGTAAGAGAATAAACTCCCATTTGTTCAAGCCATCCCACTTGTGGTATTTCTGTTAAAGTGGCACTAGAGGTAACCAAAACAATTCTGTATACAGATTTGCCTTCCCTGCATGCAATGTTTCTGCCAAAACTACCAACTGTGGACTTACAGAATGCCATGTCCACCATCATGGTATCCCATACAGCATTGCCTTGGATCAAGGAACTAACTTCACAGTGAATGAAGTGTGGCAACGGACTCATGCATATGGAATTCACTCATTTTTCCATGCTCTCCATCATTCTGAAGCAGCTGCCTTGATAGAATTATAGAATGGCTTTTTAAAGACACAATAAGGTGCCAGCTAGGTGGCAATACTTTGCAGGGTCGGAGCAATGCTCTTCAGGAGGCTGAATATGCTCTAAACCAGGATGGTACTGTTTCTCTTATAGCCAGGGTTCACAGGTGCAGCAACCAAGGGGTGGAAACAGGAGTACAACCACTCACTATTATCTCTTCATCCACTCACAAAATTTTTGCTTCCTGTCCCCACAACCCTCTGATCTGTGGGTCCAGAGGTCTTAGTTCCAAAGGGAGGAATGCTGCTACCTGGAGACACAACACTGATTCTATTGAACTGGAAGTTAATAATGCCACCTGGCCACTTTTGGTTCCTCATGCCTCTGGATCAATAGGCAAAGAAGGGAGTTACCATACTGGATGGAGTGAATGATCCTGATTACCAAGGGGAAATTGGATTGATGTTACATAATGGAGGTTGTGGTGCGGTGAATTATTTGGTATGGTTTTTCTAGCCAGTCTTTGTGACTCCCACCAGATTACTGGGTGGGACCATGCAAATAAGGTATATGGAACTCTAATGTGAGGCTTGGTTAGTTTTGCAATGCTGTTTGGCTTAAAATGCGCCCTCTTAGAGGCAGAAGGGGGGATCTCATTGCTTTCAAGAGAGAATAGCCAGAGATGGAGTAGAGTGGAGTGTGCCCTTGGACCTGAGATCCCTGCACCGGACCTCATTGGCATAAATGTCCAGTAGAGACACCCAGCAGAGACACTTGGCAGAGAGACAGTGGCAGTGGAACCAAGAGGCATGAGACAGAACAACAGGCTTGCTAGCCCATGGAGTGAGAAAGTTGAGTGCCCCTGGGCAAGATGCTTGCTGGTGGAGGGAGGTGCACCCAGGTGTACCCATCAGCAGAGCTAAAAGAGCTTTGTAACATTTGCCCAAGCAGGGCAGAGACCAGGCCAAGAAGCCAAGAGCCAAAGAGGTGTGCCTGAGGGCATAGCAGAGGAGAGACTGTCCTGATTGAAGAATTGTATCCTGAGAGTGTTCCTGAACCTGAGTTGTAGCATGTTACTTCCCTAATAAACCCCATAATCATGAGTACTGTCTGTGAGTATTGTGTGGTCATTGCAATGAATTCTTAAATCCAGTAGAGAACTAGTGAGTGCTGTGGGTGGGACAGTTCATGTCAGAATTGGTAAAAAGGTTTAGAGGGTGGTGGCATGTTTGGCTTCATAAAAATAAGCTTGGGCTTCTGATGGTGATTCTGTCTCCCGCTTGTGAGGTTACAGAAGGATGCTGCCCCATCCCCTTTTTGCAGAGGTAAAGATTATGTTTAGAATACAGATGATCCCTTAGGGTGTCTCTTAGTACTATCACATCTTGTGATTAAAGTCAATGGCAAACTACAGCAACCCAACTCTGACATGACTACTAATGGCCCAGACCCTTCAGGAATGAAGATTTGAGTCACCTTACCAGGCAAAGAACAATGGACAGCTGAGGTATTTGCTAAGAGCAGAGGGAAATGGAATAGGTGTTGGAAGAAGGTAGTTCTAAATACCAGTTAATAACCACATGACTGATTGCAGAAATGAAGACTGTAATTATTATGAGTATTTCTTCCTTGTTTTGTTATATGTGTATGTGTGATACAGGATCTCTGGTGGCATAATGTCTAAGGTATTTGACTGCTAACCAGAAGGCTGGTGGTTCAAACCCACCAGCCACTCCTCAGAAGGAAGGTTGGGCAGTCTACTTCTGTAGTGATTCCACATCAGAAACCCAAGGAGGGGTTGCTATGAGTTGGATGTGACTCGATGGCAGTGAGTTTGTTTTTTTCTGGTTTATATGTGATATATATATCTAAAATATTTTTGTTTTCTACCCTTGATTATCCCATTATTATAAAATATTATTGTAAAATGTAAGATGTAAATAAGGCTAGTGTATTTTTCAATTGTATGCATGTTAACTGTACCATGTTAGGCACAAATAATTTTCTTTATTTAGAGATTTATGTATGGTTTAAGGGGATCTGTACAGGTGCCAAGTTGACAAGGGGTGGACTGTGATAGTTATGGTATGTATCAGCTTGGGTTGGTCATGATCTTAAATAGTTTAGCAGACATTGGACTGATTACTCTTCTATAATATAATATAATATAATATAATATAATATAATATAATATAATATAATATAATGTAGTCACCTCCATGATGAGATCTGATATGATCAGTTGAAAGAGGAGTTTCCTCGGGGGTGTGGCCTGCCCCTAGTATATATGTAATGTACGTTCCAGCAAGGCATCATCTTGCTCTGGATCCTGCATCCAACTCATCATCATCTTATCTTCCATTCTTAGGACATGAACTTATTTGACGGGCCCAATGTAAATACAAAACCAAAAAGAAAACCGAACTCACTGCCATCATTGGGTTTCTGAGGCTGTAAATCTTTACGGAAGTAGATTGCCCTATCTTCCTTTCATGGAGTGGCTGGTGGATTTGAACTGCTAACTTTCTGGTTAGCAGCCAAATGCCTTACCCATTATACCACCAGAGCTCCTTACAAGGCTCCTTAAAAGAGGGAACAGAAAAAGGTGATGCAGAGAATGCAGAGGCAAAGTCAATAGACTAGAAAAGGCTGTACTACTGGCTTTGAAGGGGCCACCATCTGGCAGCCCGTTGAGTCTGGAAAAGGCAAGGAAATAGATTCTCCACTTAGAGCCTCCAGGACTGCAGTCCTGCAGACCCATTTTAGACTCCTGACCTCCAGAACTGTAAAATAATAAATTTGTGTTGTTGTAAACTACTAAATCTGTGGTAATTTGTTATAGCAGGCATAGAAAACTAATACAGACATCCAACCCAGACATGAGGGGAAGATGAGGGAGACTTTGAAGATTCAAGACCTGTTTCCTGAGATACCACCCCACTGTCACCTCCAGGAGATCTCAATAGGTTCTCAGAAGGCAAGTTTGTAGGAAAGGCTAGAGGGAAATCCAGAAGGAGATTGACATTGCTGGGCAGGCACAAAGGCAGGTGAAGGCTCCAAGACACAGTCCATGGAAGGTGAATGAAGCTCCCACCCCTCCTCTGTGATTCAGGGCTTGCAAGGCCTCAAGTTAGACTGGTGGCCTATACATCTACTCTGTCATCATGACAGCCCAAGGGGGATCAGGACTCAGGCTCTGTCTTCAGACATAATATTCAAGACAATAAAACAACATGACCTCATCTCATCCCACCATCCCACACACTTTTTTAGGTCCCCATATACTGATCTCTTGAGGTCTCATGCTGCCCATTAGTCTCATTACTCCTGCCAGTGCCTCTCACAGAGGAAGATGTTCAGACACAGTGAAGGTCCACAACCTCATTGGGCAGATGCCATGTGGGAGTCCTCTGCATCTCCTGGTGGATCCATTTGGCTTGAGCTGGGACTGGCTGGCAGGACAGAGCGTGGTACAGGGGGTGGAGACTCCACCCAGGGCTCTGGAAAGGCCCTCTGGAGCAGGGGTTGGAGATGGGCATGGAGACAGTGCAACCTCAGTATGGAGAGGATGTGGGGAGGTGGGAGGTGGCTTCCTGGACTTGGGCTTGTACCAAGGCCACCAGGTGTGAAGGGGTGCAGGTAGAAAAGGCTTTAGCTCTGCCTTCTGGGGTGAGGGTGGTCCTCATGATCTATTCATCCCCTAGCTGAGGGAGCCTCGAGCACTCCCAGTCCCTATCATGACGCCCCTCCCAACATTGTTCACGTCCTGGACCTCCCAGAGTCAGCCTGGGGAGGACTATGGCCTCCTGGTGGCAGCTGGTATCCCTGTCATCCTGCCCCTGTCATCCACTGCGTGCTGATCCCTCTATGGCAGGGCGAGAGTGCAACGAGGGACCGCCCCAGCGCCCACCTGACGGCTTGGACCACACCTTAAGAGCGGTTCCTGCGGGGGGTGGTGACGCTGGCAGCCGAGCAGAAACCAGTGAGATTGATCCCCAGCCTGCACCCAGAGAAAACCAATGGCCAGTAAGTGCCCTGGTCGCTCCTCTGCACCACACACAACACAGCACCTGGCCCTAAAGGACCCAGGCTTGAACTTTCCTCTAGCCTTGGGGCACCACCCTACCCTGCACTGCCTCAAGCGGGCTCCTAGCAGGGAGCTGGGTGGAGTGAAATGTGAGCCTGGTCTCTGTGCCTACAATGGCAGGAGGGAAAGTGCGGGGTCTCGCCTTCTCACCACCGCACCCTGTTCTGACCCTGGAGCCTGGAAATCCCCAAGACTCCAGTGATTCCAAGGAGGCCTCTCTTTGCTTGAGGTTCGGGGGCGGGGGGGCAGTGCATGGAACCAGCATCCGAGTGCCCTCAGCAAGCACCAAGAGAAACCTCGTGTGTATGTGTATCGATGTTATGGGTCCTGATTAAAATAATAGCCACTATAATGTCCCTGTTTTAAAAGAAAGGTTTTATTCAGGCTAGCCTACTGCAGGGAGCTGAAGTGCACTCCTAGCCTGCAGTGCCTTATTCTCCCAAGGGGCCAAGTTATATAGGTTAGGATTACTTCCTGACACGTGGAATTTTTTTTTTTTTTTTTTTTTAATTCTCTTTGTTTCAGAGACTCAGGACACTGTGTTTTTCTCAGGTGCATCCTGTTTCAAGAGGTGAGGGGTGTTTCCTCATGTTTTTCTCTGGTGCAGCTACCACATTCCCTACTGCTTTTGTTTAGGAATCAAATCTTTGATTCATTTCCAGCATCTATTTTTATTCCTCGGTTGAGTGTTGTATACTGTTTGGAGTACCATGAATTTGACTGCCCTTATTCTATTTTGGATAAACCTGATAAGGGCGTTGAGTATGCATGGACCCACTAATAGTCCCATATGGAGTAATGCTAAGGGGCCTACTAGACTGGTGATCAGAGTGGTAGCCCATGGGGACCAATCATATAAGTTTTGGTACCAACTTTTTGTGAAGTCCAATTTTTCTTGCCTTTCCTTTATATTCTTTCTAACCATGGCTAAAGTTCTTCTAATGACTCCAGTTTTATTAGCATAGAAGCAGCACTCTTCTCCTAGGACCGCACATAATCCACCTTGAAATAGTAAGTCTAGCCCTCTTCGATTTTGTAAGGTTACCTCAGCTAGGGATTCAACTTGCTTTGAGAGTTCTGAGATAGAGAGTTCTAGTTCACTTAGATCCATGTGGATGCTTTGGGTTAGTTCCCTGAAGTCCTAGTCCTGGGTCATAAGGGTTGATATTCCTGTGGCCACAGACCCTGCAATTCCCAATCCCACAAGTGGGGGGATTAATATGGGAACTCTTTTATGCCTAAGGTATTCTGGGGCTGTTAGTAAGGTTAGGCCTTGGTCTCCTTTATATACATCGATCCAGGGTAACACATGTACTGAGGTGCAAAACACAGGTTTTTCAGAAATACTGAATGCATAAGTAGATATACAGGTGTCTAGGCTAGACTAGCAAGAAAACCAAGTGTTTTGAGGAGCATGGATATACATAGGGGTTCCATTGTATGTCATGATTATGGTCTGGTTACAATAGGTTGTAAGTCGGGATTGTGACACATCATAATGAGGAGAAATAAAACAATTTCCAGGTTCCTTTTAAGTCTCCTAATGTGAGATGAATGCTATGGGAAGTACATTCTTTGTTAACAAAGGGGAGAACAGTTTGGCTTCCTAAACCTACATGAAAAGGGGGTTTTGGGTAAAGGTAAAGCCAGCAATGTTGGGCTAGATTGGGGTTGGAGTTACATAAGTAACTCCTTCATACCCTGGGATATACTAAGATGCACAAAGCTACTTTGAAACTGAAAGTTTCAAGGTCATCACACTGAGTGGCCTTGAAGAACACTTGTCCTGTGGTACCTTCAATTACTGTCCATTGACATTGGGTGGGGGATACTTTCCAGTAAAAGTCCTGTGACCAAAATGTACATAAACATAATTAAGTCAAGACCGTGAAACAGGGACAGAGACACTCTTAGCTTGAGAGGTTGATTGGGGTTCTTGAAGATTGTTGTTGCGAGTTGGGAGGTGCTGGCTTCAGATGCGTATGATGAACCCACGGTGTGAGGTTATTCACTTCCACGGCTGTGGATGTAGTCAAAACCACAGTGCAAGGTCCCTTCCAATACAGGGTTAATCCTGTAGCAGTGTGTCTTTTCACCAGGACTAGTCCTCCTGGCTGGCAATGGTGTAAGAGTTTAGTAAGGGCAGAGGGTTTTGGTTCTGGAAGTCCAGTCATTGCACTCCCAATCGCTTGGATAGAAGCTAGGGAGGGGAGTATCTGTAGGACATAATAACCTGCTGGAAGCAAACTGGTTAGTGTTGCAGGTAAAGTTTATACATGTTTTAAAATATCCAGTTCTTTAACAATTTTAAGGTCTTCCTTTCCTGCATAAATAGGATGCCACACTCTAGAAAATGGTCTCCCATATAATATTTCATATGGGCTTAACTTAAGCCTGCTTCTGGGGTTAATCCAGATCCACAACAGGTCAAAGAGTTTTATCTAAGATAAGTTGGTCTCTTGGCACATCTTAACTAGTGTCTTCTTAAAAGTGTGCTTCATCTTCTCAGTCTTCCCTGTCAATAGGCTAGTCCTGTTACTAGTTGGACTATTTGAGATGCAAATGTTCCCTCATAATTGCTTTGAACTGAGACTAGAAAACTAAACTGGGGATAATTTTAATAAGGTTTACTCACCTCTGCTGCTTTTCCGTGCTGCAGGAAAAGGTTTTCCCCCATTCAGTGAAAGTATCTATAAATACTAACAGGTACTTGATTTTTTTTTTTTTTTTTTCCAGGAGTTATAAATTTTACCTGCTAGTCCTTGTATAGGTTCAGTTCTCTTGTTTGAATTCCTCTCACCACTGGAGGTGGGCTGCACTTTAGATTGTTTCTGGTATAGGTCAAGCAGCCTTGTGTAACCTTTTGGATGGTTTTGTACAGATTGAGTCCTGCAATAAGTTTACTCAGCCAAGTATACAGGACATCTTTTCCCATAACAAGTGCTGGTTGCAGTGATAGTTCTGTCCTGTCTATTGCTTCTGTAGTCCATAGCAGCAGGTAATTGCAGGAGGTTGTCTGTAAGGCCCATGCCTGGTGGGGATTAACATCCATCTGGAGCTTGTTAGCTGAGAAAGTAACTTGAGTATTTAACTTGGTTATTAAGTCTTATTCCAACAGAGGAACAGGGCATTCAGGCATGTATAAAAATTTCTAAGTTAATACAGTGCTCCCAACCTGGCATTCAAGAGGTTGAAGAAGATTTTTGCATTACTGAAACTCCAGTAATGCTCATAGTCTTCTGGGACAGAGGGGCTTTGGAGATGTTTAGGACTGAGGTTGACCCTGTGTCCAATAGAGATTCAGTGGGCTGTTTTCCCAGTTATTGCCACCCAGGGTCCTAGTAGGAGACAGGAATTTGCCTAGTCTGTAATGGATCCCCTGGGCCCCATCATTCTTGATTGCTGTCAGCTGTGCTTACTATCTGCTGGGCCCCCCTTTGGTTGGTTTTGGAGGACTTGTTCTGGGCACTCCCTTTTCCAGTGCCCATCCTTCTTGCAGTAAGCACACTATTGAGGCCCCAACTTTGTTGGTCGGCCTCCTGGAGCAGGAGCTTGAATCGCTCCCTTTCTATCCGTTGGGGGCCCATGGGACTTACCCAGTAGGATTGACTTCGTGGCAGGTCTCCCAGGGCAGCAGCCATCAAGGTAGTTTGTTGCTTCATGTCTCTTTGCTTCTGTTTCTCCTGCTCCTGGTCCCAGTTATTGTAGCCCTTAAAGGCAACCTTTACAAGTTGAGAATTATTCATACACAGTTCCCCTTTTAATTTTGGAGTTTGTGCCATATTTCAGGATGCTTTGAGTCCTTGACAATGCACTCTTTCATATGAGTCAATCTTGCTCTGTCCCCTGGGTATCGCACTCTGGATCTGTTCCTGATGGCTGTGGCCCCTGGCTAGGTTTTTAGGTTATGAAGTCTGTTGGTTTCTGTTTTAGTTTTCTCTAATACTATTTGCCTTTCTTCAGGGATAAGGTAGTTAATAACATATTAATGTAAATCTGCCATGATGAATGGCATATGAGTCCAAATGAAACCTCCAGGATTTCCTTCATAATCTAAACTGGCTGAAACGTGCTGTAATGGGTATTGCCCTGACAGATCTGGCCTAGACCCCTGGCCAAATTTTTACACCACTTGGTGTGTGCTGGAGAGATCGTTTTCTGAGGGGCAGATGGGGAGGAATGAAGTCAAGGTAAGAGTCTTTAGAGTCCTGAAAGACACCCTTAAAATTCGTTTTTTTTTTTTTTAAAAAAAAGTTATTTGTAGTGATCTATTTACAATCTTTTCCAATTTTCATTTCCACTGGCCAAATATATTTCATGTAATAGTTAACATTTACTTGAACTCATCACTGCTAGAAACCTGTCATGACATAGGGTTTTAGTTCATACTACTTAACCCCTCTTAAATACTATGATTTTACTGTTATTTTAATATAAAGGATATTGTCAATGTAACATTTTGCAGTGAAAGATTCACCATTCTTTTTCTGTCTTAAGAATAAATCCACCAAAACTGATCTAAAGTTATAAAAGTTTCAATGTACTTCATTGTTTCTTTACACTTATTTGCAGGTATTAAAACTAAGGCAAATAAAATTCACTTTCCCTCAAATATTCTACAACTTACTACACATTTTCAGGTTTAACTTTTACTATTTTCATGTTCTGAGATGACCAGACATTCTATTTTAAGACAAAACTACTCTCTTTTCCCCATCTTTTTTTTTTTTTTTTAAATTTATTACTAGTCATTTTTACTTTCCCTCTTGCTTTTCAGGCCATGCTAAAACTTTCAACTTAGTTCTTAAGGTGGTTTTGTTCAGTAGTTTAGATTATACTAAGTCATTTTGTGTTTGTTCACCACCCCAAAATGTTTTACTTCAACAATTACAGTTTTCTTAATTGGCTCAAAACCAGTTTGGAGTACATTCAGATAAACACATAATCCAAAACACATAAAATCCTTTAAAAACATTGCAGGTTCATCTTTTCACCTTGATTACCGTTCCATTCTATGTATATGGCCTTGGGCTTTTGGTTGGGTGTAACAAAAAGCCCTAGCCTCTGGATTAATTATCTCCTTCTTCTAAGTCAGTTTTAGTCAGCATATACCAATTATCAGTACATAAAACTTCTTGAGCAATGGTATTTATTAAGGTTTTGACAAACGGTGCTGTTGGCCCATAGGTAGCAGCAGCTTGTTTCAAATCTTTAAGAGTTGTAAAATAAAATGTTTTATGTTCTCTCATCAGTTGATTAGTCTGCTGATTTATGTATTCTGTTAAGGGAAATACATGTTTTAATTCTAATGGAATGTCCTCATCCATGGCTCTCACCTTTTGCACCATAGTTTGTATAGGTGATAAAGGAGGCACGGTGGATGATAAACATTTAACTTGCTTTTCTGAGGGAGGGAAAGGGTTAAAAAGTGGAGGAGAGCAAGTGCTGGCAGGCATGGTTGCAGCTGAAACAGTCTGATTTAAAAACGGATTTTAAAAAAGGTTTTCCCTGACATAAAAATAGATTTAAGGAAGGATATAACTTCTCTTCCTTAATTTCTGAAAGTTCAGTTTTTTGGAATACAGTTAAGGAGTCCCATTCTGGTACAAAACCTTGGTTACTTAATTTCCAATCACATTTACATTCACTCAATCACACTTACATCTACTCAAAACTGTTGCACTGGTGCCATGCACACACACTTTTTACACACAAACAAATCAAGTCCTTAACCCCTTAGGGTTTCAGTTAGCTAGACATAGTCATTCACACATACATTAAAAAACACCCTAACTTAAAAATCCTAAAGTGTTAATTTATTTACCCTAGGATTTAATCCTGAATTTGAGAGTCAGATTAAATATTTACCATAGTAAGAATAATAATAAAAATAAGTAAAATTTCACTTCCCAGGGTGTAAACTCTTGTAGGGTCCCTTGAGCAGCCAAATCAATGATCCATTCACTTAAACCATAAAAATCCCAAGTTTTTGGATAAAACCAATCAAAATCTTCTAAGAGACTTTGGACGAAATGCTTAAACCTCTCAATCCAATACAATATTTCAGAATTAGAACTCATTTACTATGAGTAACAGCTCAGTTCTATAAACATGAAACATATAAAGAAATAACACAATCCAAGGAGAATTTTCTGTCCAACAGGCCAGTCAGTTGGGGAGATGGCCACAAAGCCAAAATACTTATAACAGGGAGACAAATGACGAAAATAGTGACTGCACAAGACAACACGGAGACTATACAAGGACGATACGAGTTACATAAACCAACTGAACTTCTCAGACTGTGTCCAGTTGAGAAAGAACCAGGGGGTTGCTGATTGCATCAGATCCCCTTCCCTGGTCAAACCAAATGACTAGTTACCAAGTTACCAAGTAATGAAGAACAAATCTTACCTCTGGAGGTATACACTGAATCAGCAGAATTCTGCATCTCCAGCATGGACACCCAGTGGGGAGAATGGAGTTCCGGGGCCCTGGAACTTCTTCAGGGGGCGCCTCCCCTGGAAGTCCTTTCTCTCCCAGGGATGACCACCTGGCAGAGGTGCTGGGACACAGTGGCTGTCCCAGACAAGCCCCCAAATGTTATGGGTTCTGATTAAAATAATAGCCACTATAATGTCTGCGTTTTTAAAGAAAGGTTTTATTCAGGGTAGCCGATTGCAGGGAGCTGAAGCACACTTCTAGGCTGCAGTGCCTTATTCTCCCAAGGGGCAAGTTATATAGGTTAGGATTAATTCCTGACATGTGAAATTTTTTTTTTTTTTTTAATTCTCTTTGTTTCAGAGACTCAGGACATATCTTTTTCTCAGTTGCATCCTGTTTATCAGGGGGTGAGGGGTGTTTTTCTCAGGTGCATCCTGTTTATCTCAGGTGCATCCTGTTTCAAGGGATGAGGGGTGTTTTCTCATGTTTTTCTCTGGTGCAGCTACCACATTGAGGGTACAGGTGTGGCAATACCAAATATCCATTTTTCACACCCGCTGTGGTACTCGTGTGCATCCACACTTCCTCACGGCCTCCCACTCCCTCTCCCATGTGTGGGAACACTCTGATAGAGGACTGAGGATGGGGGTGGTGCTAGGGAAAGTTCCAGAATTAAAGGATGAGTCAGGGCTCTCCTGGGGTTCCAGAACCCCAGAGGACAGGGCTGTGAATGCAAATCCTGGGAGTCTTCCTGCAAAAAGGACAAGGATGCCACATCTTCCAACCTCCTCTAGCCCTACAAGAGGAAGACAGGATTACCAGCAGTAACCCAAGGCCTATCCTGCCAGGCCAGACATGCTGTCTCCCTCCAGCCCTTTCTCCAACCGTTCCTCTCAAAGCACCCACCACCTCCCTCCTGGGTTTGATAATTTGCTGCAGTGGCCACGCAGAGCTCACAGATTATGGGGTTTATTAGGGAAGCACCACAGGCTACAATTCAAGTTCAGGAAAAATGCTCAGTCTCTCTCCCAGCCCACCATCCCTCAGCCAACAGTCTCTCACAGTCTCTTTCCCAGTAGGGCTGGTCCCTCAGTGTCTCACTCAGCAATGCATGTCTCTTGCATCTCTTTTCCAGCAATGTGTGTCTTAGAAGCGTGTGTCTCTTTCAGCAGCACGTCTTCCTCAACCAACAGTCAGAGAGAGTTCTGCCTCTAGGAGGCCTCCTTTTGAGCCCAGCAGGGTGGTCAAACTAGCCAATCATAGCATCAGAACTCTAAGCACTTGAGAGAGAGTGGGCACCTCCCAGAACATTGTTTTGTGCCACT
>NW_006921726.1:234849-255116 GCF_000298275.1 Orycteropus afer afer | reverse complement strand
TAGCCAATCATAGCATCAGAACTCTAAGCACTTGAGAGAGAGTGGGCACCTCCCAGAACATTGTTTTGTGCCACTCCCAACAGAAATACTCCAGGTGGACACCTTCAGCAATCAGGAGCTCTCAGTTGCCCATAGAAAATCCCACCTTGGAGTTTACAAAGACTTATGGGTAGAAAAGCGACACTAAGTAATTTACTACACCACACTTCCTTTCCTGGGCTTATCTTAAAAGTGTAGAGTCCACACCTGGGCTCCCTCACTCTTGAGCATACACAGGAGCCCAGCAAACACGAATATTCTGGTGAGGAAAGCTCGGTTGCTACTCACAAAAACAAGCAAATAACTTCATTTCAGCCAGAAACCTAATTCTAGGGCCAGCCACTTTCCAGGGGAAAGCAGAAGGGTCTGCCCAGAGCACTAGGACCTCAAGGGATGTGGCTTCTCCTTTCTTAGACTTGAGAGAATCCCAGCCAGCAGCACTCTCCATAGCCAGACATGGCAGCCTGTCTCTGAGGTCCAACCCAGTGATGAGGTTGCTGCCCAAATTCTATCCCCAGCATGCTAGTAGTGAGGGGGAATGGTTGTCCCCAGATGTACAGTCTTGGTGATTCTGTGCCCCCAGAGCAGGTGGCTCTGGTGATTGGGAGTATGATTGGGGGTCTGCTGCTGCTGCTGATTGGGGTGAGTTTCTGTCTCTGGAAGAGGCTATGTGTCACCTTCACCTACGAGGAGCTGCCCAACACAAGGAATATGGCCACCTCAGCTGCATCCAGCAAACAGGGAGACAAGTTCTGCCATTTGGGGGCCAGGACCCAGCGAAGCAGGTGAGGCAGGATGTGGGGTCAAGTGGCTTCTTGGCCTTGTCCAAGGCCCTCCCTACAGAGTTTCCTTGGGGCAATGCAACAAAGGCAACGCACTGCCATCTCCCTTCCTTGGGGCAGGGTGGGAAATAGATATGATTTTTGAATGCCTTCACTGCCACACACCATGCTGGGAGCTCTCACAAAGAAACCCCAAGATCCTAACAGCAACTTAGGAGGCAGACATGGCAAAACCCATTTCAGCTGAGAAAACTGAGGCTCAGAGGTCATAGTGACATGTCCAGATAGTACAACTAGTAAGTAGCAGATCAGGGATTTGAACACCGGCAGACTGACCCCAGAGACTCTGGCTGTGAGAGAGGTGTGGGCCTGAAAACTATACTCTTTCCTTTTTTTTTTTGGATCCTGTTGGCTTTTCCTCCTCTAGCCTCTGGCACTCAGCCTTCTCTGGGCTTGGTGCTCTGGAGCTGCACCATTTTCTGGCCACCTCTATGCTGTCTCCATACCTTTGGACTGGCTACCGGGTGTGCCATTTGTGGTGCCACTTTCCCTCCAAGGCCGAGACTGGATACCTCTGCACAGTGGAGAGTGGATCTAGGCCCCACAAGACCCCTACCCATCCCTGGAGCTCGTGCCTAACCCTTCTTGCAACAATCTTGGTGAGTATTCTTGCCAAGTACTGCCCAGGGGATAGGGGTTGTTTGGGCCAGGATGGACCTATGTGCTTTCACTGGGCTTGGCTGCAGAATACAGCCTGGGGTGCCAGACTAGCCCAGAGACCACCCTTTCTGGGTACTTCAGTTTACCAAGTTTCTACTGCATCCCATGCCCAAAACATGTGCTGTTTTGGAGTTAGATCTCACCATGACTCTGTAAGGGAGGACTTTCATTCCATTTTACATATTCATAAACTGAGGCTCAGGAAGATTAATGGCACCTTGCCCAAGTTCACAGAGGTTGTATATGACAGAGGTGGGATTGGAAGCCAGGAGTGTCTTGGGGCAGAATTGAACTGGGTCCTATTCCATGGTTGCATGGCTTCAAACCAGTTCAATCATGGCCAATACAGAGAGAACAGACCCAAATTTGTAAAATGTAGTTTTACCAGAATAATAACTGGAATGGGAAAATCTATGAGAAAAAGCCATAGAATGGGAGACTGAGAAAGCTCAAAAACCATGCTCATTGCTATCAAGTCGATTCTGACTCATTGTGACCACCTTTGGGTTTCTGAGGGGGTAAATCTAATGAAGGCGGTCAAATGCCTTAGGCACTATGCCACCAGAGCACCCAGAGAGACTGAGAAGGGGTATAATAAGTCCTTTCAGGAGCCTTATATGGGAGATTGGCTTCTTTCCAGGACTATGGAAAGCTACGGGAGCTCTGGTGGTGTAGTGCCTAAGACATTTGACTGCTAACCAGAAGGCTGGCGGTTCAAACCCACCAGCCACTCCTCGGAAGGAAGATTGGACAATCTACTTCTGTAGATATATTGTCTCAGAAACTGTTCTAGTTACCTAGTACCACTCTGACAAGAATATACCTCAAATGGGATGACTTGAAAAAACAGGAGCTTATTCTCTCACAGTTTAGAGGCTTTAAGTCTAAGTTCAAAGTGCCAGGCTCTCGGGGCTGGGTGAAAGCCCCGCAACCTGAGCATCAGCTCCACCTCCTGCTTCTGGCCCTCTGAAGCTAGAAACTTTTCTTCACTCAAACAGCTGCTGGCTGCTGAGATTGACAAGCCCAAGGTTGACAAGTAAAAAAGCACAGTCCTGATGCTACCAAACCACATGGCAGGCCATTAATTCAAGTCCATTGAAAGTCCCAAGGTTGGCAGAGCATGGCAGCCTGCTGAACAATGACACAGCTACATTCAAGTGTGCCATAAGCTAGAGAGCATTCCCAAAGCTGCTTTTTATAAATGGGAAGCAGAGCACATCTCTAAAGCAGCTACTCAGCTGCTGTGATAGATCCCACCATGGAGCTGACTGCCAGTCTCATTGTGGGGAATAACTACCACCAGCTGTCCAGCCACTCAACCAGGCCCAGCCAAGTTGACACACAACTTTACCACAGAAACCCAAGGAGGGGTTGCTATGAGTCAACTCAACTCGAGGCAGTGAGTTTGTTTTTGTGTTTGTGGAAAGGTACACACAATTAAAACAATGCAGTTGGCCACTATCTTTGAGCTGGACACAACTGTTTCCAACTTTGCTGTTCAAAGGAGTTGGTTTCTGAGCAACACACACACTGCCTGCGTTTTCTAAGAGGGATTAAGTTTCTAGCAGGACATCAACCTATAACTTTTCCCATTCTGGTTACAGTTCAGGTATACCCATATTTTACAAATTTGGATCCATTCAACTTTTCACTTTCTTGGCCATGACTGAACCAAGAAGAGCCAGTTCAAAGCCCTGCAGGGATGGTGGGTTGGTGGGACGAGAGACCAGAAATGGTAGGAGGTAGAAACCACTTTCTGCTGACCTCTTTGCTCCAAAAACCTCCAAAGAGACCTTTCTAGGAACCACGCAGTAATCAGCTTGGCCATCAAATGTGAAGGGGAAGAAAAAAAGACACCCCTTGATCATGGAAACATTCTCTGCATATCATAGGAAGATGCCAGGCCAGGTTCTGAGAAGGCTCTGGGGATGGCCATCCATCACAGGTGGCAGTAGGGTGTGGCAAGTGTGGAGTGAACAATGGTACCTGTTTTGGTTACCTAGTATTGCTCTGACGAGAAATATACCACAAATGGGATGGTTTAAACAAATAGGAGTTTATTCTTACAGTTTGGAGGCTTTCAGTCCAAGTTCAAAGTGCCAGGCTCTAGGGGCTCGGTGAAAGCCCCTCAACCTTGGGGTCCAGCTCTGCCTCCTGCTTCTTGTCCACTGGAGCTAGAGGCATATCTTCACTCAGACAGCTGCAGGCTGCTGAGGCTGAGAAGCCCCAAGGTTGACAAGTAAAAAGGCACAGTCCTGATGTTACCAAAGCACACAGCAGGCCATTAACTTAGGTCCATTGTAAGTCCCAAGGTCGGCAGAGCATGGCAGGTTGCTGAGCAACGACATGGCTACATGCAGGGTCCAAGCATGCCAAAGGTTAGAGACCATTCTCAAAACTTCTCCTTATATACAGGAAGCAGATCACATACCCAAAGGCAACTACTCAGCTGCTCACAGTAGATTCCACCATGGAGTTGATTACCAGTCTTATCATGGGGAATACTACATCCAGCTGCCCAGCCACTCAACCAGGCCTAGCCAAGTTGACATACAAACATAACCATCACAGTACCTCTGTGACAGGTCTCAGGGCAGGAGGGACAGGCATGTATATACAATGCCTTGGTACAGACAAGGAAGCTGCACTGGAAAAGGTGGGTGAAGTTTAGTCTGAGAAGAAGGTGGGCGGATGCTTCCAGGAGAGGCTAGTGAAGCCAGAAGAGGCTTGGCCAATAGGGGGATGGCCAAGAAGTGGAAGGTGCTTGGAGTTTGCTTTTGTTCCCACCTCTGCCTTCCCTCAGCTGGCTAGACCTCCCAGCCTCTATATTGCAGGGATTGCATGTGTGGTGGGGATCATCAACTCAGAATTGTACAAGTGCCCTGAGGACAAGTGTGAGACTGAGTTCTCTGAAGGCTGCCTGGGGCAGCTGTGGTTCTCAGTGGAGTACCAGCAGAAGGCCGAGCTGCTGCTGGTGGGGCTGATCAAGGCTCAGTGGCTGCAAGCCCCATCAGACACCTGCAGCCCCCTGGTGAAGCTCCACCTGATGAGAGACACATCCTGCAGTCCAAAACCAAGTGTAAAATCGCCAATCCACAGCTTCATCTTCCAGGTAGCACCCATGGGATCAGGAGAGGCCTAGGGCTCTCCAGAAGCCTAGGAAGGAGCAGACACTGTAGGACAACCCAGCCACCCATTGCTGGCCAGGGCCATGCATCCCCTGGGACCCAGCCCAAGAGTCAGGGTCAGGGTCTATAGATGTGGGCAAAGGACAGGCCTGGGGAGTGGGTGTCAGGAAGCAGAAATAGAACATATTTTTGGAACACCTACTCAGTGCCAGATGCTGGCCCATAGTATAGAGAGAAGTACCCCAAAGCCCTAGAGCGGTGTGAGGTTTCTGGCAAGGTTATCCAATGGAAGGAGAGGGCAGGATCTTACTGGAAATACCCAGCCTCCTTGGAGTGGGAGCAGGAACTCTCTTCTACCTTCAGGAAGGCCAGTGCAGGGACCCTGAGCCAGCTTGGCAGAGATCTGGGAGCCTCAGCAGATGACTGTGGCATCACATAAACCAGTAATCCACACCTGCTGAGAGGCCTTGGACAAACATTTTCAAGAGCTAGGCAACAGGCTGGCAGGAGAGTAAGGAGAGGCCAGTCAAGCATTCAGGAAGAGTGTAGATTGCCTTCCAGGGCAGGAACAGGGAAGAGTGGGGGTGTGGGTCCAAGCCATAGGTTGTGCGTTGGGCTCTTCTGTGAAAAGTCACAGGTGGATCTGCTCCCCCATGCTTGAGGCATCAAAAGCCAAGACAATGGCCTTGCTGACTAGCACAGTCTTCTTTGAACTTTTGTACTTATTGTTCTTGACTCACCACCACCAGCACCACCACCCACCCCACACACACATTTTGATCCTGGCTCCTCTATGCTTCAAGGAGAAAGACAAGAACATCAGTATTTATTGAGAAACACTTGTATGTCAGACACTGCTATTGGGAGTTTACAGCTCAGAGAGCAGGCACATTATCCTCATTTTGCAGGTGAAGAGGGTGGGGTGACTTCCCTCAGACACACCCCGCCCCAGCCTGTGCCCAGCATGGTGCTTCTCACACCTTCATGTGCAGACATATCACCTGGGAGCCCTGCTAAAGGGTAGATTCTGAATCATGGGTTTGTGGTAATGTCTTAGCTAGTGCTGCTGTAACCAATACCAGAAATGGGTAGCTTTAAAGAATAGAAATTTATTTTAGCCTCACAATTCTGGAGGTTTAATATCCCAATCCAGATCTTGGCCATGTGGGTTCCTTTCTTGTCGGTAATCCCAGATACTCTTTGGTTTCTTGGTGATGCTCACATGGCATGTCTTCCTGAGTGTGTGCTTCGCTCTGATTTATCTGCTCTTTTTATAACTCAGAAGTGATTAAGTTTAGGATACACCCTATACTTATATGGACTCATTAATGTAATATTTGATTATATTATTGAAAGTGATTACATTATGTTACATCTACAAGTATAGGGTTAGGTTTCTAGCACATATTTTGTGGGGCACTCAATTCAGTCCAAAATACAGCCTTCATTTCTAACAAGATCCCAGGTGATGGTGGATGTGGCTGGTCCATGGACCACCCTCCATAGCAAGTCTCTGGCACAGTCTCACTTCCCTGGTGTTCTAGGCCTTGCTGCTAAGAAGGGCCACTGAAGATGCTGGGGCTTGGGGTGTGTAGATCCTTGGTTGACACAACCCTCACTGGAACAGCCTGTTATACCATCCCATCCCTGATCCCATGCCTGACCCTGGCCTGGGCCCTCATCACCCTCAGGTGTCCAGCAAGAGCATCATACAGAGGGTGCTGAAGTTCTCTGTGTACCATGTGGACAGGCAGAGGAAACATCACTTCCTGGGCCTGGTGCTATTCCCTCTAAAGAACAAGACTCTAGTAGGCAACAGCCAACATATCTGGAGAGACCTGAAGGCTGAAAGCCTGGAGGTAAAGATCACAATCACTAGACAAATGCTACCTGTGTGTCAGCACTACCTTAATCATCCAATAGATGTGGTGAGGTCCACCACTCCTAAACCCCCAAAATGTGCTCAAAGTATACTACCCACCAGCCCTGCAAGTGTGACTCAAGCTGGGTGCCTGGGCCCTAAGCTACATGGGACACCTGGGAAGGGATGACTTGGGGGCAATGAGAAGCCACTTAAGGTTCATTTGCCCTGGTGGTCACATTACTTGAGCAACCTGAAGAAACCATGCTTGGATTCCCATCTAGGTCAGACCACATGAAAGGTGATACCCTGGATGACCAGCCAAGGGAACTATTTACCCTTTGCTTCCTCATTCCCCAGGAAGCACCCAAAACAGGCCTTGGCATTCCACAGACATGTTTTGGATCCTTAGCTCTGATCCATACTTCTGTGTGATCTTGAGCAAGTCCCTTTAACTTCAGTGTCCCCATTGATAAAATGGTGTGTGAGGCCGAAATGAAAGAAGATGGGCTAGGCCAGTAGAACGGTGAGTGACTCTGGGGAAGGTTTCCTTGACTTCTCAGCATGGGGAACTCAGAGAACAGTGGGGGCAATGCCTCCCCAAGTGACCAGGTGCCTTCATCTTGGCCTCTGCAGCCTATCTCTGAGTTTGGAGACCTCCAGTTTTGTCTCAGCTACAACAACTACCTGAGCTGCCTGACAGTGGTTGTGCTGCGTGCCAAGGGCCTCCAGTTCCAGGAGGATCAGAATGTTGTCAGTGAGTCTTCTGCCTTTTCTTCCTCAGGGTCTGGGCTGGAGCCTCACATTTGGCCACCTTGAGTCTGCTGATACACAAGTGCCTCTGAGACCTCCTTCCCTACTCCCTTTCCAGTGAAAAGTTCTGATGTTAGGTCCCTGTTCCCAATTAGAATCCAAGGCTGCACCCTGTGGCTTCCACTAAGGGTTCTACTCCTATCCCTAAGACCAAGTCCTGTCTTGGCTTTGTGACCCTGACTGCCCTCTGTAGTCTGAATAGTCCCATTCCTTTAGGGGAGACTGCTCCTCCCTGCCCTAAGGGGACTCTCCTGTTCACTGATGCACTGATGCTGGAGTGGAGGAACTAGAAGGGGAGAAGTGGAGGCCCTGGCCCTTCCTCACTGGACCCTGTCTTTATCTGGGTCTGCCTGGCAGGTGTTTGTTGGCTGGTCTTGGCATAGATGGGGGTCACTGAGAGTAGGCTGGAATTTAGAATTTCCACTGTCCATTTAAAATCCCTCTGAGCCCCGTCCCCAAAATAATACAGCCATCTGAGCCAGGAGGTGTATAAGAGGCCACAGGAGGCTGAGGACCCAAAGGCCAGGGCTGCCCCCATCTGAAAGGGGTAAACAAAGGCCTGCCTGGGCCCTGGAGGTGTCTGGAGGCTGATGAAGGAAGAGAAAGGGAGATGAGCACTTCCTTGGCCATAAAACATTGTACTAATAATCAGCCCATTTCCTTAAGTCATTCCCTCTGACTGCAGTGATTAATGGGGACTGGCTGCTGGGTGTGTGTCCTCCTGACTGGATTCCACAGATGGGGACCAGTGCAGGGGCTTCCACCACCTGGCCCAGCCCCATAGTCTGCACTATCCCCGCAGGTGTTTGTCAAGTTATCTGTGATGAATCACAACAAGTTTGCCAAGTGCAAGAAGACTTCAGCTGTGCTAGGCTCTGCCCACCCTGTGTGCAATGAAACCTTCAGCTTCAAGATTGAACCTGCTGAGCTGGACACGGCCAGTCTCAGCCTGAGTGTGCTGCAGAGCACAGGGATTGATGGTAAGATTGCCCCCCACACCAGGTCACTAGGGCCAAGGGCAAGGAGAGGCCCTATGGAGCATTTGAGCCATGGCCAATCCCCCATGCCATGCCCTTCAAGGT
Source organism: Orycteropus afer afer (assembly GCF_000298275.1). NCBI lineage: Eukaryota > Metazoa > Chordata > Mammalia > Tubulidentata > Orycteropodidae > Orycteropus > Orycteropus afer. The sequence goes on along the minus strand of NW_006921726.1, from coordinate 246,691 downwards.
GAGGACAAAGAACTGAGGGGCTGAGATCTTGCCCAAGGACACAGAGTCTACTGGTGGCAAAGCTGGGATTTCATATTTAGCTTTCACCCAAAGTTGGACTCTGTTTGTGGTACCATCAAAGGGGTTAGGAGGTAGCCTCTACTACCCTCTTCTCAGGAAAATCACCAGGCTGGAAGCCAGTTAATGCCCATGAATGCATGTGTTCCTCACATTTCCCCATGCTTTCTAGACAAGGATCCTGGGGCCAGGGACAAAGTGGATGACAGGTCTGAGTTATCCCAGACTGGTGCCCCACCCCTCTGTGTAGAAGGGCAGAGTTGTGAGGGGTGGATTGGACACAGGAACCAGGCCTCAAGGCCCAGCTTCTGCTGTGGCAGAGGGTGAGTGCACAAGGCTTGTGTTGCAATCCCTCTTGGAATGTATTGGTGGGCTGATAGACCCCTCAGCTCTTTGATGTGAGTGAGGAAGCATACCAGTGGGTGGGGGACAGTATTCAGTGTACCTGAAGGTGAGGATGCAGCTCCTGCAGCTCCAGAGCCAAAACAGGCCCCCACTGGGTTTGTTGGTCCTGTGCTGAAAGAGGGAAGGGCTTGTCTCTTTGTTTGAGGGAGGAGTGAGGAAGAGAGGGAAGTCACTTGTGACTAGGTGACTTGGCTTCTGGGCTTCAAGAATTACTCTGCTTTCCCCTCTGCAGAGAGCCATGAGCTGGGCTGGGTGGTAGTGGGCCCCTACGTGTATGCCCGTCACAAGGAGCTGGAGCACTGGGACACTACGGTCAGCAAGCCTAAGGACCTGGTGCGGTGCTGGCATGCACTTTCCTGCAGCCCTGAGCCCTGAGCCAGGCCCAGACCTCGCCTTCATGCTTGAAGCCAACTTTTACTCAGTAATTCATGACCAGCCATAGGCACGGACAACATCTCACAGGACAGCCAGGCTGCTGAGCCCGGGGAGTGTGAGTATGATGTGTAGGAGCAAAGAGGAGAGAAGCAGCCCTGGCCTGGGTCAGCAGCTGTGACCAATCTCTCATGACCTAGCAAGCCCAGGGAACCTTCCTGCCCCTACACCATCTTGGGGGGCCTGCATGTAGAATCTTGCCATAAGCCCTGGTCCTCTCAGATGCCACTTGAACCTGAACCTTGGACACTGAGAATAAATACTCTGAATACTTAGCAGTAGCAGAGCTGTATATTCTGAATGGAAATGCAGGGGAAGCTGGTTACTTGGCAAGCTATGGATGGGTTGATGCTGTGTCTATACTGTTTTTTGGCTGTCCTGTTCTCTGCTTTCTGTCTGGGAGAGGAACCAAACTGCTTGGAGAAATTATAGAAAATATGCCCAGAGCACTTATTTAATTTAGGCCACGAGAAATATCATAATCCCCCTTACCCTGAGCTGCACATGGAAGTGTGGTCTGCAAGTCACTGGAAACCTAGGCAACACAGCATGCCCACACAGCTCAGGAGAGAACGCTCTCTTGTAATAAGACTCCCAGGCTTCAGAACCTGTAGGGAAATGTAGTGTGCCCTGGCCCACATGCTGGTTAGTGGTAGTTTTCCCTAATCCGTCCATGTATGAGGGAAGGAGAGCCTAGTCTCATTCATCTCTGTTGTCTTTGTAGGTCCCTCGCAGGCTCTGACAAATCCCACTCTCCCCATAGCTGAAAACTTCCCACTTCAGACTTTACAGGTGTTCAGCAGCCACTTTCTATGATCAGTCATTCTGGTTAATGGTGTCTGGCTTCTGGAGCTCTGACTTTTGGCAAGAAATTGTGAAAACATGGGGCTGAGAGCTCCTTCCTTAAAACTAGCAGTTTCATTAAGATTATCATGTTGTGGTCATTTTGCTGTAAAATTCATTAGATGGACGTTCCCACAAATCCTAGTCATCAGCTTCCTATGAAGTTGGACTTCTGGGAAGGGGCAGACATTGTGCTTGTCATTGTTCCTCTAATAGACAGTTTGTATTTTCACCTGGATGCTGTGGAGCTGGGTTTCTTACTTGGCTGCAGTAGTAGTGTCTTTCTTTGCAGATGCAATGTATTATTGTTGTATATATCTACAACAAAACTTTCAACCAGTATCTGTTTCCTCTTCTTATTCAGTGAACAGCTTCAGGAAAGAAAGTCATAAACATTACACTAGGTTTATATCTTTTTAACTTCACCTCTGGTCTTTGTAATTGCATAAATACATAAATAAAAGCTTTATCTGATATTTGGTATGGAGGTCTCTCAATGGCACAAGCAGTTTTTGTTCGACTACTAATCTAAAGGTTGGCAGTTTGAACCCATCCAGCAGTACCATGGAAGAAAGACCTGCCAATGTGCTTCTAGGAAGATTCCAGCCAAGAAAACTCTGTAGAGCACACTTTTTACTGTGTAACACAGAAGGTGACTATGAGTCTAAATAGACTGGACAGCAAGGTGTTTGGCCTTTGTGTTTTGGTCAGTATGGACAGAATACTCATCTGTCAGTCTACCACCCATCTGTCATTTTGTTGTACTGTGGTGGCTTGTGAGTTGCTGTGAAGCTGAAGGTTATCCCACCAGTATTTCAAATACCAGCAGGTTCACTCATGGTGGACAAGTTTTAGCAGAGTTTCCAGACTAAGACAGACTTGGAAGAAGGCCATCCACTTCTCAAAGAATTGGCCAGTGAAAACCTTATGAATAGTAGTGAAACACTACCTTATATATTACTGGGAAGCTTTATGAATAGCCCTGAAACATTGTCCAATATAGTGCCAGAAAATGAGCCCCTCAGGTCAGAAGTCACTGAAAATACAACTGGGGAAGAGCTGCCTCCTCAAAGTAGAGCCAACCTTAATGATTTGGATGGAGTAAAGCTTTCAGGACATTCATTTGCTGATGTGGCATGACTGAAAATGGGAAGAAACTGTTGGAAACATCCATTAATAATGAGAACATGGAATGTACAAAGCATTAATCTAGAAAAATTGGAAGTTGTCAAAAATGAAATGGAATGCATAAAGAATGATATCCTAGACATTAGTGAGCTGAAGTGGACTGGTTTTGGTCATTTTGAATCAGACAACCATATGATCTACTATGCTGTGAATGACAAACTGAAGAGGAATGGTGTGGCATTCATCCTCACAAAGAATGTTTCAAGATCTATTCTGAAGTACAATTCTGTCAGTAATAGGATAATATCCATACACCTACAAAGAAGACCAGTTAATACTACTATTCAAATTTATGCATCAACCACCAAAGCCCAAGACAAGGAAATGGAAGATTTTTACCAACTTCTGTAGTCTGAAATTGATCAAACATGTAATCAAGATGTATTGATTTTTACTGGTGATAGGAATGCAAAAATTGGAAACAAACAAGAATTATCAGTAGTTGGAAAATAATGGCCTTGGTGATAGAAATGATGCTGGAGATTGCATGGTAGAGTTTTCTAAGACTAATGACTTATTCATTGCAAATACCTATTTCAGCCACATAAATGGCAGCTATACACATGGACTTCTCCAGATAGAATACACAGGAATCAGATAGACTACATCTATGGAAAAAGACAATGGAGAAACTCAGTATCTTCAGCCAAAACAAGGCCAGGAACTGACTGTGGAACACACCATCAACTGCTCATATGCAAGTTCGATTTGAAGTTGAAGACAATGAAACCAAGCCTACAGGAATCTATGATTTACTATGCTATGAATGACAAACTGAAGAGGAATGGTTGGTATTTATCACAGCATAGTTGACCATATGGTTGTCTGATTCAAAATGGCCCAAACCAGTCCACTTCAGCTCACTAAGGTCTAGGATATCAACCTTTATGCATTCCATTTCATTTTTGACAACTTCCAATTTCCCTAGATTAATTCTTTGTACATTCCATTAAACCAAGTCTACAAAATATGTTTATATCCACCTGAATTTAGAGATTATCTAAAGAATAGATTTGACTCATTGAACACCAATGGCTGAAAACCAGATGAATTGTGGGATGACATCAAGAACATCATCCACGAAGAAAGCAAACAGTCATTAAAAAGACAGGAAAGGAAGAAAAGACCAAAATGGATGTGATAATGAGAGCTGTGTCAACTTGGCTGGACCACAATTTGCTGTGGTTTAAGCAATTGTGATATGGGTTGTTCCCATGATGGGATCAGAGGTATAGGTTCTGACCAGCCAATCTGTTGAAAGGGAGTTTCCCTAGGGGTGTGACTTGCTTCCAGTATATTTATGGACATCCTGGGAAAAGAGATACTCTTCTGTGGATCGGGATTCTGTCGTGCTGCCTACAACACTCTATGAGTAAACAATCCACCATTCAGCCTGGAGATCTTGGATTTGTCATTTTTGGAGTCAACAGCCAGTATACTGCCTGCCAGCCTTGAGCTTGTCAGCCCCTGCAGCTGCATGAGTCTGGAAAAGCTTCCAGCTTGACATTTGATCCAAGAACTTTGGACTTGCCAGCTTCTATAAGTGTGTGAGCCATTTTCCTAAGACAAATTTCTCTCTCTCTCTCTAAGCTTTACTGGTTTTGCTTCTCTAGAGAACCCAGCCTAACACAATGGATATCAGAAGAGACTCTGAAACCTACTCTTCAACAGAGAGCAGCTAAAGCAAATGGAAGAAATGACAAGGTAAAAGAGCTGAACAGAAGATTCCAAAGAGTAGCTCAAGAAGACAAAGTCAGTTATTATAATGAAATGTGCAAAGACCTGGAGTTTGAAAACCAAAAGGGAAGAATATACTTGGCATTTCTCAAGCTGAAAGAAGTAGAGAAAAAATTCAAGCCTCGAGTTGCAATATTGCAAGATTCTATGGGCAAAATATTGAATAATGCAGAAAACATCAAAGGAAGATGGAAGAAATACACAGTCACTGTGCCAAAAAGAAATGATTGATGTTCATGCATTTCAGGAGGTGGCATATGATCAAGAACCCATGGCACTGAAGGAAGAAGTCAAAGCTGCACTAAAGTAATTGGTGAAAAACAAAGCTCCAGGAATTGATGGAATACCCATTGAGGTGTTTAAACAAATGGATGCCACATTGGAGCCCTTACTTGTCTATTCAAGAAATTTGGAAAATAGCTACTTGGGCAACTGACTGGAAGAGTTCCATATTTGTATCCATTCCAAAAAAGATGATCCCATGGAATGTGGAAATTATTGAACAATATCATTAATATCACACGCAAGTAAAATCTTGCTAAAGATAATTAAAAATGGTATACTGACAGGGAATTTGACAGGTAGTAAATACTGACAGGGAACCAGAAATGCAAGCTGGATTCAGAAGAGCATATGGAATGAGGGATATCATTGCTGATGTCAAACAGATCTTGGTTGAAAGCAAAGAATACCAGAAAGATGTTTACTTGTGTTTTGTTGACAATGCAAAAGCATTCAATTCCGTGGATCAAAACAAATTATGGATAACAATGAGAAGAATGGGAATTCCAGAACAGTTAATTGTGCTCATGAGGAACCTGTGCATAGACCAAGAGGCTGTCATTTGAACAGAACAAGGGCATGGCTTAAAATCAGGAAGGGAGTGTGTCAGAGTTGTATCTTTTCACCATATTTATTCCATCTGTATGTTAAGCAAATAATCCAAGAACCTGGACTATATGAAGAAGAATGTGGCATCAGGATTGGAGGAAACCTCACTAATAACCTTTGATATGTAAACAACACTACCTTGCTTGCTGAAAGTAAAGATGACTTGGAGCACTAACTGATGAAAGTTAAAGACTACAGTCTGCAGTATGGATTACACCTCCACATAAAGAAAATGAAAATCCTCACAACTGGACCAATAAACAATAAATGGAAAAAAGATTGAGGTTGTCAAAGGTTTCATATTACTTGGTTCCACAATCAACACCAGTGGAAGCAGCAGTCAAGACATCAGACAATGTATTGCACTGGGCAAATTTGCTGCAAAAGACCCATTTAAAGTACTGAAGAGCAAAGACGTCTCTGAAGACTAAGGTGCACCTAACCTAAGCCATGGTGTTTTCAGTAGCTTCATATGCATGTGAAAACTAGAAAATGAATAAGGAAGACTGAAGAAGAGTTGATGCTTTTGAGTTGTGGTTTTGGTGAAGAATACTGAAAGTACCATAGACTGCTAGAATAATTGACAAATCTGTCTTGGAAGAGGTGCAGCCAGAATGCTCCTTGGAAAGGAGAATGGCCAGACTTTGTCTTACCTATTTTGGTCATGTTGTCAGAAGGGACCATTCCCTGGAGAAGGATATCATGCTGGGTAAAGTGGAGCATAAGTGAAAAAGGGGAAAGCCCTCAAAGAGATGGATTGACACAGTGGCTGCAACAGTGGGATCAAGTATGATAAGGATTGTGAGCCTGCTGCAGGACTGGGCAGTGTTTTGTTCTGTTGTACATAGGGTCGCTATGAGTTGGAGCTGACTCAACAGCACCTAACAACAACTAAAATGGATAGAATGCTTTGTGTTGGCTTTTTCTCACTTATTTCACTTACACATTTCCAACATACTTCACACACCAGTAATTTCTAATGGCTTCATAGCCTACACATGAGATTAGTTCTCTATATGCTTGTAGAGCAGACTACTAACTGTTTCTCTTTTACCTGATGGCCCAAGACAATAGGTGCCAACCACCCAGCATTCCAAGATGAGGTTTGAGACCAGCAGTAGTCTTTCTGTAGCTCTCTGGAAGAGTTGTTAAGTATTCCCTTTGCAGGACAAAATGGACCAATGCTGGACTCATACCTGGAAAATGATTCACTGTAAGAGACTGGCAATTATCTGCTTTGATGGAAAGGAAGAAGAGTTTGTTGTATTGGTTGGCTTGTGTCCACAGACATGTTAGTTGCCATCAATTTGGCTTCAACTCATGGTGACCTTATGTATACCAGACAAGACATTTCCCAGTCCTGAGCCATCTTCATCTTTGAGTACATTCTTGTGGCTATTTTTGTTGTTAGGTGCTGCCAAGTCAGCTCTAACTCATAGCAGCCCTGTGTACAACAGGACAAAACACTACCCAGTCCTGTGGCTGGCTCACAATCCCTGCTAAACCTGAGCCCACCATTGCACTGTGTTAATCCACCTCTTTGAGGGCCTTTCTCCACTTCACCAAGCATGATATCCTTCAGGGAATGGTCCTTTCTGACAACATGACAAAAGTGGGTGAGACGAAGTCTGCCATTCTTCCTTCCAAGGAGCATTCCAGCTGCACTTCTTCCAGGACAGATTTGTTTGTTCTTCTGGCAGCCCATGGTACTTTCACTATTCTTAACCAACACCACAACTCAATGTACCCTTCTAAACTGGGGTGAGGGGAGGCTCATCTAACACTGTGTTAGACAATATTCTGTTGTGATCTGTAGAGTTTCCATTGGCTGGCTTTCAGGAGTAGATTGTCAGGCCTTCTTTCCTAGTCTGTCTTAGTCTGGAAACACTGCTGAAACCTGTCCACCACTGATGTCTCTGCTGGTATTTGAAATACTGATGACATAGCTTCTAGCATCACAACATACAAGTCACCACAGTATGACAAACTGACAGAGGAGGGTAACTACAAACATGGTTGGAACAACAACAATAATAATAATAAATACATGAGAGACCTACTATGAGGTGATGTCAAATCCTGTCCACAAGGTGACTAGCAGAAAAAGCAAGAGGTGAAAAATGGGTGCATAAGGCAGAGGAAATGTAATTACCTGGTGAATCACTTGGGGTGTAGCCAGGAAAGCAGAAGCTAATCTAGGTGGTTCAAACAGAAAGGGATTGCTATTTCTTCTTTGAAGTGAATGTTTCCTTGAAGGATACAATACATAGAGAAAAATACAAAAACAAGTGTGAAGCTCAATAAATTTCCATAGGCAAGAAAGTGCTTGTGTAACTAACACCAAGATCAGAACATTAAACATTACAAAATCAGTAAAAAAAAAAAAAAAAGTTGCCATTGAGTAGATTCCAACTCATAATGCCCCCTTGTGCATTAGAGTATAATTGTGCTCTATAGGGTTTTCAGAGTACATTGCCAAGTCCTTTTTTGAGGTACGTCTAGGCAGACTCAAACCTCCAACCTTTTGGATAGCAGCACAGCATGTTAACCATTTGCACCACTCAAGGACTCCTTAAATATGAATAGCACCCTAGAAATCCCCTTTATGACTGATCCCTTGTTACTCTCATGGGGGAATCACTAGCCTTACTTCTGATGTCATGGATTAGTTTCGAATGGTTTTTAATCTTACATAAATTGCTTGCTGAAAGTGAGGATGACTTGAAGCACTTACTGATGAAGATTGAAGAATACAGTCTGTAGTATGGATTACATCTCAATATAAAGAAAACAAAAATCCTCACAACTAGACTTATAAGCAGCATCATGATAAATGGAGAAAAGATTGAAGTTGTCAGTGACTTCACATTGCTTGGTTCTACAATCAATGTCAATGGAAGCAGCAGTCAGGACATCAGGCGATGTATAGCACTGGGCAGATCGGTTGCAAACAACCTCTTTCAAGTGCTAAGGAGCAAAGATGTCTCCTTGAGGACTAGGGTGTGCCTTACCCAAGCCATGATATCTTCAATGGCCTCATATGCACTGAGAGAAGGACAATGAATAAGGAAGACCAAAGAAGAATTGATGGTTTTGAGTTGTGGTGCTAGTGAAGAATGCTGAAAGTACCAAGGACTGCTAAAAGAACTAACAGATCTGTCCTGGAGTAAGTGCAGCCAGAATGCTCCTTGGAAGTGAGAATGGCCAGACTTTGTCTCACCTACTTTGGTCATGTTGTCAGAAGGGACCATTCCCTGGAGAAGTATGTCATGCTTGGTAAGGTGTAGGGTCTACGAAAGAGGGGAAGGCCCTCAACGAAATGGATTGACACAGTGGCTACGGTGATGGGCTCAAATATAGCAAGGATTGCGGAGCTGGTGTAGGACTGGGCAGTGTTTCATTCTGCTGTGTATAGGGTCACTATGAGTCAGAAACTACTTGACAGCACCTAACAAATGGAATCATACAATATATGGTTTTTGTGTTTGGCCTAGGTCACTGATCATTGTGCTTGTAAGTCATTCATGTCATTGTGTGTCTTTGTAATTTGTTCCTTCTTATTGCTGTACAAACTCCAGATTACAAATTGTATACTACAATTTTTTTAAAAATCCATTCTACTATAGGTAGACATCTGGGTTGTTTCCAACTTTTGGTTATGTTGAATAATGTTGCTATGATTATACTTGTACATAAAGTTTGACGAACATATACATGCATTTCTGTTAGGTATATGCTTTGTTGCTATTGTGTGCTATTAAGTCTATTCCAACTCCTAAAGACCCTGTATATTAGGAGAATAATTATTGGGTCATAGGATATGAAGAAGAGCATTTTAAAACAAAGGCTCTTAGTATGACTAAAACTTGTGGCTAAGGTCTAGGCCAAATCCCTCCTTGTGCTAAGTGGTTTTGCACTTTTCTGTTGTATAATTGACTCTGTTGCTTCTGCAAAAATTTCCATTGCTCCTTTGACCTAGAAACAAATAGTTCTATGCAACAATGTGGTTTTGCTTTTCTTGCTCACATAAGTGTTATGGAAAACAAGTTGTGGTTAAGCTTCAGAGAGATGTACTTATAGGTATAATAAACTAATATAAATACATAGTTTTTGTGTATCAAAACCCTTCTTCTCCCCTTAAGCATAAGAATATTTAGCATTTTCACTTGTGATTGGTTTACCTTTAACAAAATCTTAGCTTTCAAATTTTGACAGAGTCCACCAATATAATGCAGATCTCATTTCATTATTGTTCCCTTGACCATTTCTCAGAAACTGTCTATCCTTTGTTAACCACAGAAACTGAGCTACAAGTATCTAAATGATCTAACGTGCCAGGAAACTTTGGTGATTGGCCGATTCTCAAAAATGCCCCCCACATTCTCCCTCAAAAAATATTTTTTCTGACCTCCTTACCATACTTTGTATTTTCCATAACTTTGTTCAGCCTAAAACCAAGGGGGACATAACCCCCATTTAGGAATATTATCTTGGGTTTCCAAGGTGGTATTTCTCTGGAAGTAGATTGCCCAATCTTCCTCTTGAGGAGTGGTTGGTGGGTTTGAACGGCCAGCCTTCTGGTTAGCAGTCAAAAGCCTTAGGCACTACACCACCAGAGCTCCTTTTTAGGACTATGATCAGTCAGCTTCCAACTCTGTGGGTTTTTTTTGTAAATGTTAACCAATCATAAACTTTTTATCTGTACCCTTCTGCTTGTCTTTATACATCTTGGTAAATGAACAGCTGCCCAGAGCAGTTGGTCAACAGCTTCCTGACTATGTGTTTCCTCATTGTGCAAAATGTCCTTTCACCAAAATAAACTATTTTTTTTCATATATATATATATAACACCTTTATTCTGTCATATAAGTTTGCTATGAGTTAAAATCTACTCTGAGGCACCTAACAACAACAAGTAGCCAGAAGATTGACAGTTCAAAACCACACAGGTGCCTCAGAAGACAAGCCTGGTGATCTGCTTGTGAAAGGCCACAGCCTTGGAAACTGGTTCTACTCTGCACCCATGGGGTTGCCCTAAGTTAGAATCAACTGGATGGCAGCTAACAACAGTAAGGGGTCACTAACAGCAACAGCATCATCTGTTTTTCCCATCTCACAATATTTGGTACAGTTTTTATAATTGCCCGCTTATTTTTTTCTCTTTATTGTGATTTGGGTGAAAATTCACAGAGCAAATATACTTTCCATACAGCAGTTCACATACACTTTGTCTCATGACATTGACCACAATGCAACATCTCCCCTCCCACTTCCTCCCGATAGTTACCTCTTCTCTGTGTTCATCACTCCATGCACTCGACCCACTGATCTGTCTCCCTGTGCATAAGCAGCCCTTCTTTCTCTCATGCTGTTTCTCTCCAAGGAGTGTATCAACCTCAGGTAAATGTTCAACTCATATGCCTGTCTATTGTTTGGCTGGAAGCCACAGGTGTGCGTTCAATTCCAGACCTGAAGGGCAGCTAGGGGCCATAGTCTCAGTGATTCCACCAGGCTCTATCGGGCTAGCAAAACTGTTACCCACTTTTTTCTCTTTTTTTTCCAAATGATTTTGAGTTTTGTTCCACATTGTTCTCCCTGTCTATCCAGGATCTCCTGCAAAGATCTTCTTCCAAGTGGTTGACAGTAGTAGCCAGGCACCATCTAGTTCTTCTGGTCTCATAGTCGTATAGGCTGCAGATCAGGTGGTGTACCAGTTGCTAAGACTAATCATTTCCATGGATTTTTGGTTTTCTTCACTCTTCTTGGTTCTGGACGAGGAGAGACCCATCGTTGCATGTAGAGGGCAGCTTGCAAGCTTTTAAGATCACAGTCGCTACTCACCACAGTAGGAAGTGGAACAATGTTTTGTGTAGTATGTTATGCCCATTGAGCTTGATGTCCTCTGCGGCTATGATCCCGAGCCCACGGGTTCAACTACTCGGTCCCTCTGGGTAGCTGGCTGTAACCAAGCAGTGACTACAACCTTGCCCCTTGTCAGCCCCATTATACACCTGGGAATTCAGATCATACACAGAAAGTTATAGGACCATTGTCTGCCAACCCTATACATGTTCTTGGGTGCACTCTCCGCTTCATAAATATACCTAATATTTCAGCCTGTCCATCCATCTATCCACCCATATACCTATGTTTGCCTTCACTGACCCCACCATACTGTATGTGCAAAAAGGGTTCATCTTTGTTGTCTATACTTTCTTCTCTTACCCAGTCTTTCTCTAGGAGGGTATTGTTCAGTTTCCATATGTTTACTCTTTTTCTGTTGATCTTC
>NW_006921726.1:227118-232414 GCF_000298275.1 Orycteropus afer afer | reverse complement strand
CTTGTATCTTATGGGGACTGTTGTTGTCTCCCACTCAGTTAGGCAAAAATTACAATTGAATAACCATTGAAAAAAGTAAAAGTACATGGACAAAAAATATACCATGAAATCACACAGGAACAGTAACCCCCAAAAAAGAAAAAGGGGAGAAAAGAAGATGAAAGCAGGTAAACCTGCAATATCTAGGGATACGGTACTAAGAGAAAAAAAGGTAGAGAAGGAGAATAATGAAGAAAGAAAAAAACAAGCAAAACAAAACAAAAAAACCCCAACAAGGAACTGGGTTAACCACGAGAGAAAAAAAGGGGTGGGGGCAGAAAAAAAAAAGGGGTGTAAACTAGGACCTTTCCAGTTGTACAATGCAGGTCCAGAGAGGTCTTGGGGTTACTGGAAAGCAGAACCTCTTCTTAAGCCCCTGGAATCTGGTCTCTTTAGGTTTTCTCTAGCTGCTGGTTACATGTTGATTTGTTATGTCTTGGTTTTATGGTTTAATATTTTGAAAAGGTGAAGTTGGTGTATTTTATTTTATTATTGATTCAGGTGTGTTGGGTCACTCTGAAGTTTTCTTTGTGATGGTGGAATCATTGTGTGGAGTGTGGAAATGTGTTTCTGTTTGTCATAGAGAGGGCTTAGAGTTCGAAGTGGAAAATGTTATGGTAATTGGATGAATATGGTTTCTTCTATTGAATGAGTGAAGTTATTGCCAGAGAAGGTGAGAGCAGAAGAAGGAAAGCTTGGTGTTGCTAGGGTCTGTTTCTAGGGCTTTGAGCAGGCTATTATTGAAGATGTATTTATTTACAAGACTGTGGCTCAACCTCAGGAAAGATTGCTATTGTTAGGGCATCACAACTTTCCTCCAGTTTCAGGTACACTCAAAGACCCCGCTTCCGTGACCCCACAGAGCCAAAGAACGGCTCTAATGCAAAATTCCTGGGACTGCACTCAGTGGCTATTTCTTTGCTCTCCCTGCCCTGTCTACCCACAGCACTGACACAATCCCGCCAGACCGCTAATGGCTGGCTCTGGAGTTTGTCTGTGATACCGCCCACCTGTGGTGCCAAAGATGTGTGCAATTTCAGCTGTGTTGGAGTTGGGGGAGTACCTGCTAGTGACCTGCAGTCCCAATATCTGTAACGAAGATAAGCATGATGTCTCCTGGTCTGACCCAAGCCCACTCTGTGACCCACTGGGAGGGGAGGGAGCTTGCCTTCCTGGCACAGCAGTGAGTTCTCTGCTCGCATCTCAGCGGTCATGCCCATGCCTGCCTGCACCCAGGTGACCCAAATTACTGACAAAATCAGCTGCTGGAGGCAGGTCCCTGCCACTGTCCACTGGAATATTGGAGTGGTTGCTGGTATGCTGCTATAAGGTGTCTTACTTCTTGGCTCAGGGATCTCAGGTGGCCGCCCTTGCCCACCAGTCAGTGACTGCCCCAGGGAAGTTTCCAATGGCCTATCTCGGGTGTCCACCCCTCCTCCACCAGGTAGCTCTTTCTTAAATAATCTCCCTGTGCCTTTTCTCTAATTCTGCTCTTCTGTGTTTGGTGCACTCTGATTCCATGAGCTGTTCAGAGTACCAAAATTCCTAATTCAAACTGTTGTACCTAGTTTTTCAAGCCCTTAGATGCCAGAGGGAATAGCGTGCTGCTCACTGGTGAGACTCCATTTTGAAATCTTCTAAACTCTTTGTTTTTAATTTTAAGCACACTTGTAGTTTTGTCACTATTACAGATATGTTTGTGTCCAACTTTAATACTGCCCACAAGTTTTCCATAAAGTTGTACCAGTTTACACTCCCATCCTTGCTAACACTTGATATTGCCTCTTTTCATTTTAGCTATTCTGGAGGGAAAGAAGTTGTATCACATTATGGTTTTAATTTCATTTCCCTGACATCGAGCATTTTCTCATATATTTATTGGACATTTGGATATCATTTTGCTCATTTTTAATGGATTCTCTATTTCTTATTGATTTATGAGTTTTGTATATTCTGCGTAAGAGTCCTTTGTCAGTTACATGTATAGCACTTTTTTCTCCCAGTCTGATTTTGCCTATTCATTCTCTTAATGTCACATGTTTGATGAACAAATATTTAGTATATGTGGTACTTATGTTTGTGTGTCAGCTTGACTGGACCTGGTTTAAGTGGCTGGGAAGCTGGTGGTAGTTATTCCCCATGATGAGACTGGCAATCAACTCCATGGTGGGATCTACCACAAGCAGCTGAGTAGCTGCCTTTGGGATGTGGTCTGCTTCCTGCATATAAGGAGAAGCCTTGGGAATGGTCTCCAGTATATGGCATGCTTGGACCCTGCATGTAGCCATGTCTTTGTTCAGCAACCTGCCATGCTCTGCCAATGTTGGGACTTACAATGAGCTTAAATTAATGGCCTGCCATGTGGTTTGGTAATATCAGTACTGTGCCTTTTTACCTGTCAACCTTGGGCTTCCCAGCCTCAGTAGCTAGCAGCTGTCAGAGTGGAGAAATGCCTCTAGCTCCAGTGGGCCAGGAGCAGGAGGCAGACTTGGACCCCAAGGATGAGGGGCTTTCAACCAGTCCCTAGAGCCTGGCACTTTGAACTTGGACTTAAAACCTCCAAATTGTCAGAATAAACTTCTATTTGTTGTGGTATATTTCTTGTCAGAGCAGCACTAGGTAACCAGAACAGTATAATTTATCAAAAATGTGCTTTATATTAACATAATTTTCTGTCTTGTTAAAGAAATCCTGCCTTCCTCAAGGCCAGAAAAATATTCCCCAAAATCATTGTCTAGAAATTTTGTTTTTTCACTTTTCACATTTAGGTCTATGGGCTAGTTTAGGATTGATTTTTGTATACATTTTGTGTAGGGCATGAAGACTCATTTTTCCCCTCTACAGTCATGCACTTGACCCAGAATAATTTATTGAAAAGCTATCCTTTCTCCACTGCTTTGCATGCCAACTTTGTCATAAGTCAAGTGACCATATGTGTGTAGTCCTGCTTGGGGATTTCTGTTTTATTCCATTAATTTGTCTTTACACCAAAAATCATTTAATTCTAATTATCTTAATCACTATAGCTTTCTAATAGATCTTGATATCTAGAAATATTAAGTCCTCTAGTATTCTTCATTATCTCTAAAATTGTTCTGGCTATGCTTGGCTCTTAGCATTTCCATAAAAATGTTAGTTTCAGTCAATTTCCAACAAAAAAAGAGCTGGAATTTGATTAGATTTCATTGAATATACAGATTAATTTGGAGATGTTTTCATATGTTTACAATATTATATCTCCTAATTCATGAACATTATATGTCCCTCAATTTTTAAGATATTTTATGAGTTTTCTTAGAACTATTTTGTAGTTTTCTGAAAGTATTCTTTTTTTTTCCCCCTCTTCTTCTTTTTTTAAATTGTGATTTGGGTGAAAGTTTACAGAGCAAATTAACTTTCCATACAGCAGTTCACACATACGTTGTCTCATGACATTGACTACAATTTACCCCAATGCAATAGCTCCCCCCCACTTCCTCCTGATAGTTACCTCTTCCCGGTGTCCATCCCTCCATGAACTCCTGCCCCTTGAACTGTCTCCCTGTGCGTAAACAGCCCTTCTTTCTCCCATGATTGTTCTCTCCAAGGAGTGTATCTACCTCAGGTAAATGTTCAACTCCATGTGCCTGTCTTTTGTTTGGCTGGAAGCCACAGGTATTGGTTCAATTCCAGACCCAGGCTCTATCAGACTAGCAAACCTGGTTCCCCCCTCCCCACTTTTTTTATTGTGAGTTTTGTTCCACATTGTTCTCCCACTCTATCCAGGATATCCTACATAGATCACCCTCTGAGTGGTTGACAGTGGTAGCTGGGCACCATCTAGTTCTTCTGGTCTCATAGTTGTATAGGCTGAGGATCACATGGTGTACCAGTCACTTAGACTAATTGTTTCCATGAATCTTTGGTTTTCTTCATTCTTCTTTGCTCTGGATGAGGAGAGACCCATCATTGCATCTAGATGGCTGATTGCAAGTTTTTGAGATCCCAGTTGCTACTTGCCAAAGTAGGAGATGGAACAATATTTTGTGTAGTATGTTATGCCAATTGAGCTTGATGTCCCCTGCGACTATGGGCCCGAGCCCACAGGTTCAACTACTTGCTCCCTCTGGGTAGCTAGCTGTAACCAAGAAGTGACTACAACCTTGTCCCTTGTCAGCTCTACTATAATTCTGGGAATTCTTACAGAACATACAAATACACTCATAGAACCATTGTCTGTCAACCCTATACATGGTCTTGGGTACACTTCCTGCTGCATAGACACACCTAATAATTCAGCCTGTCCACCAATCTATCCACCCACATTTTGCCTTCAATCACAACTTTGCCACTTTGCCTTCAATCACAACGCAGCACTTTTTTGTGCAAAAGTCATTTTTGTTGTCTGCACCTCCCATATACCTCTCTATGTCTTCCTCAATGCCACAATGTTAATCACTCACATTTGGTACATTGCCCTTCTCTTCACCCAAATCAATACTTATCTCTACCTATCTAACATTGTTCCCTCCCCTCCCCTCCCACCCCTGGTAACTAACAAAGAAAATTTCCTTCCATATATAAACCGTTCCTTGACTTTTACAATAATGGACTAATAAAATATTTGTCCCTCTGTGATTGACTTATTTCATTCAGCATAATGTCCTCCAAGTTCATCCATGTTATGCAATGTTTTGCAGATTCTACATTATTCTTTAGGGTTGCATAGTATTCCATTGTGTGTACCATTTGAAAGTATTCTTGAGCATCTTCCATTAGATTTATTCTTAGGTGTTTTATATTTGTTTGTTGCTAATACATAGTGATTCCACTGATTTTGTATATCGACTTTGTTTCTAGTTAGTAACCTTAGTAAGTTCAGTTAAATATTAATGGCTTGTCTTATAGATTCTTTGCATTTTCTTTGTATCCTCTGTGAATGACATTTTTCTTTCTTCTTTTCCAATCCTTATACATTATTTATCTTTTGCAAATTATATTGGCTGGACACTCTGGGTGGAGGTGACATGATCTTGTATATAGAAAATTCCAAAGTATCCACAAACACACCCTTGAAGCTTATAAACAAGTTCACAAGTGTGTAGGCTACAAGGTCATAGTACAGATCACATTGGATAGTACCTCCAGCAGAATGGAAAATACTAGTAGTGATAGTATCCACTCACTATCCTTGTCTCAGTCTTAATCTCAGGGGGAAGCTCTCAGTATTTCACCATTAAGCAGAATGTTTGCTATAATATATATATATATATATATA
>NW_006921726.1:225864-226493 GCF_000298275.1 Orycteropus afer afer | reverse complement strand
TATATATATATATATATATATATATATGTACATACACACACACACACACAAATATATATATATTTGTGTGTGAACTTTTGTGTGTGAACTTGGCTAGGCCTGGTTGAGTGGCTGGGCAGCTGGATGTAGTATTTCCCATGATGAGACTGGTAATCAACTCCATGGTGCAATCTACTGTGAGCGGCTAAGTAGCTGCCTTTGGGTATGTGGTCTGCTTCCTGTATATAAGGAGAAGCTTTGAGAATGGTCTCTAGCATATGGCACACTTGGACCCTGCATATAGCCGTGTCATTGCTCAGCAGCCTTGCTGTGCTCTGCCGACCTTGGGACTTACAATGGACTTAAGTTAATGGCCTGCCATGTGTTTTGGTAACATCAGGACTGTGCCCTTTTTACTTGTCAACCTTGGGGTTTCTCAGCCTCAGCAGCCAGCTGCTGTCTGAGTGAAGAAATGCCTCTAGCTCCAGTGGGTCAGGAATAGGAGGCAGAGCTAGACCCCAAGGTGGCTTTCACCCAGCCCCTAGAGCCTGGCACTTTGAACTTGGACTCAAAGCCTCCAAATTGTAAGAATAAACTCCTGTTTGTTAAGACCATCCCATTTGTGGTGTATGTCTGTCAGAGTGGCACTC
>NW_006921726.1:223154-225189 GCF_000298275.1 Orycteropus afer afer | reverse complement strand
CTTCTCCAAGGAATGGTCCCTTCTGACAACATGACCAAAATAGGTGAGACGAAGTCTGGCCATTCTTGCTTCCAAGGAGCATTCTGGCTGTACTTCCTCCAGGACAGATCTGTTAGTTCTTTTAGCAGTCCATGATACTTTCAGCATTCTTCGCCAGCACCACACTCAAAAGCATCAACTCTTCTTCGGTCTTCCTTATTCCTTGTCCAGCTCTCACATGCATACGAGGCGATTGGAAATATCATGGCTTGAGTCAGGTTCACCTTAGTCCTCAAGGAGATACCACCTTGGAAACCCAAGGAGGGGTTGCTATGAGTTGGGTCCAACTTGATGGCACATAACAAGAACAACATAATATTTTTTTAGGTGCTTCCAATTTACCAAATTAAAAAAAAAATCATGAATGGTGTTAAATTTTATCAAATACTTTACTAGCATCTTTTGAACTAATATTTTTTCTCCTTTATTCTTTTAAAGTGATGAACTATTGTTGATTTTTGAATGTTAGATGAACCTCATATTTCTGTAATGGGAGCTAGTGATGTGTTTGTGTGTGTACACAAATATGATAATATATGGATTTATTAGTTTAAAATTTAGATTTACTTGCTATTTTAAAAGGATTTTTGCAATTATATTTATGAAATATATTTCTATATGTATATTTTTTGTTGTAATATGTCTGCATTTAAAAAAACGTGTTCTATAGCTACTGGATGTTTTATGTATTTCACTTAGGTCAAATTTGTTAATCATGTTGGTAAAATCACTACATCTTTACTGATTAAATTTCCCACGATGTAGATATGTTTATTTCTCCTTATGTTTTTCTAGAGGATTGACTTTTATCCTTGTGAAATGGCTTGCTTTATCATCACAGTACTGCTTTTTCTACTTTTTAATGTTCCTGTAAATATGCTGTATCTCTTGAATACAGTTGTGTTTTCTTTTTAAATCCAATCTGTCAATCTTTGTCTTTTGCATATTTAGTTCCTTTTCTTTAGTCACCTACTTTGGTCATGTTGTCAGAAGGGACCTTTCCTGGAGAAGGATATAGGGTTGGTAAAGTGGAGGGTCGGTGAACAAGGGTAAGGCCCTCAAAGAGGGTGATTGACACAGTGGCTGCTATGATGGGTTCAGGTACAGCAAGGATTGTGAGGACAGGACAGAGCAGTGTTCTGTTGTACATAGGGGCCAATATGAGTTGGAGCCAACTCAACAGCACTTAACAACAACAACAATTCATTTACATGTAATGTAATTACTAATGTAGTTGAATTTATGTATACCATCTTACTATTTGTTTCTGTTTGTCCTATTTTATGTTTATTTTTCTCTCCCTTGTTGCTTTCTTTTGGATTTGCTCAGAATTTTTATTCTATTCCCCCATTACTTGCTACATAAACATTCTTTTGTTACCTCTAGTAGTTCCCCTAGACGTTAAAACTTGCAGACATTATTACAGCCTAAGATACATTTTATTTTTATCATTTCCTAGACAATGCTAGGTTCTTAGCACACTCTATTTACTTCCCTTTATTGTGTGTGTGTTACTGATGTTATTAATTCCACATGTATTTTATACCAAACCAATCACTACTTTTGGTATCTACAGTCAATATTAATTTATATTCACTTACATATTTATTCTTTCTCTTGCTTTCTTTCTCTCCTATGTGTTTGATTCTATATGAGATCATTTTCCTTCTTCCTTTAGTATTATTTTAGTGCAGTTCTGCTAGCAGAAGTTTTCTGTGGTTGTTTAAATGGAAATGACTATTTCAACTTCATTTTTATTTATTTTTATTTTTTGCTGTTTCCTCCCCTCCCTTCCACCCCTGGTAACCAAAAAAGAAAATGTCCTCCAATATTTAAACCTTTCCTTGACTTTTTACAATAATGAACTAATACAGTATTTGCCCTTCTGTGATTGACTTACGTCACTCAGCATAATGTCCTCCAAGTTCATCCACATTATGCAGTATTTTGTAGATTCTACATTATTCTTTAGTGTTGCATGGTATTCCATTGTGTG
>NW_006921726.1:209810-218765 GCF_000298275.1 Orycteropus afer afer | reverse complement strand
GCAAATTTTTCTGCTAATTGGGGTTTAGTCCATTTCTGTATCCTTCCCTTCAAGGCTCAGGGGTCCACGATTATCTTCTGTGTCTGTGTTAATTGGTTTCCCTTTTCTTTTTTGAAGAGGGTCTGTGCAGTCCTTCTGCCTAGTCTGCCATCTTGCCGGAACTCCTCTTCATTTTTTAAGATTATTTTTGTGGATATAAAATTATAGGTTGATATTTTATTTCTCTCAGCAGTTTAAAACTGTACCTTTTCTTCTGACTTCCATCATTTCTATGTAAGTGAGCTGTCAGTGTTAGTGCTTCTTCTTTGAAAGTAATGTGCTTTTTCCTTCTTTGGCTGCTTTTAATATTTTCTCTTTGTGTTTGGTTTTAAGCAGTGTAAGCATAGTATGCCTATATGTGTTTTCCTTTTAATTTATTCTGCTTGGGATTTATAAACCTCTGTTGGTTTTGTAAATTTCTCAGCCTGTTTTTCTTCAAATATTGTTTCTGCAGCCTTCTCTTTCTCCTCTTAGTTTTCTGGGGCTGCCATGATAAAATACCCCAAAATAGATGACTTTAAATATATCTGTTGTCTCTCAGTTATAGTGGCTAGAAATCCAAATTCAGGGTGTCAGCAGGACTATGTGCCCTCGTTCTTGGCTCATGCAGTCTCTGGGCTCTGCTACTGTCAATGTCTCTCATGCTGGTCTTTCTGCTGATGTCTCTCTGCCAATGTCTCAGCACAGGGATCTTGGGTCAAGGATGAACTCCACTCCTGATTCCACATTTTAGGGGAAGTTCCTTCCTTGTCTTTTTCAGTTTCTGATAGACTCAGGAGTTTCTTGACATATCTTAGTTTGTAAATGGATCCTTACTGTTAGGCCAAAGTAAACCCAAGCCACCATTTCAGTTGGCAGCTTCCTCCAGGTGTCAGGCCCTGATGAGACAGCCTGTTAAGACAACCGAGGTGGCAGAACCCGCCCAGGCTGGAAAGTGTCACGTGATGACAAACTTCCTCCTGCGAAGCCCCCTCATGCTAATTAGGTGCAGACCCATGCCAACAGCTAATTGGACCCCACCACTTCCTTAGTGTCCCCAATTAGATCCTCTCTGTGTCTATAAGAATCCATCCCCCCTGCCTGGAGATGCGACTTCTCTGACCTTGATGCTGGGGCACGAGAACCTCACCCAGGAGTGCTAATAAACTGCTTCTCTGAAACAACTCTGTGTCTTGGTGTCTCAGCAACCCAGCAATACATTTGGTGCCGAAACCTGGGAAGAGGAGTAGAACTTTAGGGAATTCTTATTCCCCTTCTCCCTCTTCCTTCTGGATCAGGGAATTCCGGCCCCCTGCATCCACCACCGGTAAGTCACATCTTGCCCCTCACTTAATGGCCACTGGAAGACAAATATTTTGTATTTTGTTGTCGTCCATCCTTTGGGCCATTTTAATTCTTTGGCTCTGGGCAATGAACCAGAGTCTACTACCAAGCATTTTGAATTGGTTCTGTTGTAATCTGTCTGTGTCTGATTGAGAGGTTGTGTGAATGTTTCTGTGACGCTCCAAGATCTAGGTCGCGGAGCCTGAGTGGGCCCTCAGTTGATTTCCATGTGAAGTCAGATTGGCATAAAGGTGTGGCTCTGCCCTCCACTCAGAGGTTTATATGGAGACACCTTAGCCAAAGACTCACTTAAATCCCTGAGAGGGGAGTGGACAACCAGACATCTGACTGGTCCTCTGGACATGTCTCTAGTGTGACCACTTTTTTTCTGGAGAGTTGACTTGCCCAAAGGTCTGAGTTTTGTTCTGGAGTTTTCTGCATCACTGGCACAGGGTTCCAGGAACCCCAGAAAAATTGTGGTACCATGTCAGAAACTCCTCTGTCCGGGAGATTGGCCGCTCGGGGATGCCTGACATCCTGTCTCCCCTGAGGGTTTACCCCTCATCTGACTGTCTAACGTCAGGTGGAGACGTCCACCTATGCAAAATAGTCCTGCTGGCATAGGGTTCTGGTGGCCCTATCTGAAAAACTCAGAACCAATGGGTAATCAAAACTCCAAAATTGATCCAACAACTACTCTGGGGTGTTTATTAAAGAACCTTCAGACCTTACTATTAGACCAGGACATCCGCCCCAAACACCTCATCTTTTACTCCACCACGGCATAGCCCCAGTACGCACTGGACAATGGCTCTCGCTGGCCAGTGTAAGGTCACAGTAAGGAGAAGAGGATGCACAAAAGTGAGGTTAAAGAGTTTTTATTCTGCACTTCTGGGTTAGGTTTATGGGTCCCTGAGAGGGGCCTGGGTGAGGTTCACGGGTCCCTGAGAGGGGCCTGAGAAGTCGCGCTGCCTGGCTGGGGAGGGCAGGGTTTATAGTCTTGTAGAAGACCTAAGTGAGGACACTAAGGAAATGGTGGGGTCCAATTAGCTGTTGACATGGGTCTGCACCTAATTAGCATGAGGGGGCTTCACAGGAGGAAGTTTATTATCACATGGGACTTTCCAGCCTGGGCGGGTTCTGCCACCTTGGCTGTCTTATCAGGCTGTCTCATCAGGGCCTGACACCTGGAGGAAGCTGCCAACTGAAATGTTGGTGGCTTGAGTTTACTCCGGCCTAACATTCCAACCTCTTTTAATGGATAGAGGGTGACATGATCCTCTTAGCTTCTTCCTGCTGAACGGGGTTGGAGATGGAGAGAGGGGTTTCATAGGTTGGAGTCTGAAAAGCCGGGGTTGTCAGTTGGTAACTTGGTGTAAGGATGTAGGAGAAGTTGATTCACTGTGACCCGAGATATTTCTTCCAGTCGGCTGTGGAGAAACTTGAGGAGGTAAGGGGCAAAGAGGAAGAAGATGGTAATTAGTATAAATGGGTTTATGAGGGGAAGTAGTCAGGTGGTTAATGGAGACTGAAACTACGTGAATGGGGAGTTGTTGATTTGTTTTTTTCTGCATAGGTCTTCACTCAGATGGTTTAAGGTGTTAATATTTTTTCTATGAGGCTAGATTTGTTGATATAGTAGTAATACTTCTCTCTGAGGAAGAGGTATGTTCTTCCATTTTTGGCTGTCAGCAGGTCAAGGGTTTGTCGGTTCTGTAAAGTAACTTGAGCTAGAGAGGTTAGTTGGTGTTATAGGGTGGTTAGAGAGTCTGCTGTGGTTTCTACTAGGAGCTGTAACTGATTTTCTAGTTCTTGTGTTGACGTGATACTGTGTCCTAACAGACAGGGTGGTGGAGGTTAGAGAAAGATTAATTATGATAGGAAGGAAGGCTGTTTTTTTTTTTTTTTTTGGGTTAATGTTGTAGAAAAGATAAAGAATTCAGCTTCTTGTAGAGTGTAAGTTGAGGAATGATAGTTACTGGGAAGTATGGATTTTCTGTGAAAGAATTTATGTAAGGAGTTATTGTACTATTACACTAAAAGAAGGTATAGTTATTGTTAGGGTGTACAGTACTATTTATAGGTAAATAGTGTGTACAGTTAAGAGTAGAATTGGGGAGGAAGTATATAGGTGGTAAAGAGGAATTAATGAGGGTAATTAGGAAATGTAGGTTGTGTTGTCTTTGGTAGGAGGTGGAGGATGAAAAAGAAGTAATGTTTGTGGGAACAGCAGTTAATAAGGGCCGAATTAGGGAAGTATATAAGAAACAATGGGAGATATTGGTTATACTTTATATTTTTTTGTATGCAGTGGAGTTAGGAAAAGGAAGAAGTTGGTGTGTGTTTCTGAGGGTCTGTGGATAGAATTTATTGTAATATTTGTTCTGCTTGCACTGGTAGGAGAGGGGTTTTATAAGGGATTGAGTGGAGATTAAGAGTCTTTTAGATAAAAACGCAGTGTAAGAGGTTTTAGGCTGTGTCAGTGTGTGTGTGAGATAGGAAATTGGGGTTTAATAGGAGGGTGATGAGAGGTAATGGATGGGGAAGAGATATTTTATATGTATGGATTAATAAGGTCAGGGGACATGGGGAAAGCTGGTGCTTGTGAGGAGGTAGTAGTCAGTGATAGTAGGAGAGAGGCAGAGTGACTCTGAGCCCAAGTTAAAGTGGTCTTAATTTTTGTGAGGAAATCTCGTCTTAAAAGGGGGGTAGAGCAAATTGGTATAATGAGAAATGAGTGTGAGAGAATTTTGTTATCTATTAAACAGGTGATGGGGCCTGTCGTGGGGGGTTTGAGGGTTGCCCGTTAATTCCTATAACAGAGACTGAGGAAGGGAAACATGGTCCTGAGAAGGAGGGGAGTACAAAATAGGTAGCCCCCGTATCAATCAAAAAGGAGATTGGCTTACCCACTACTTTGATAGTGACCCTGGGCTCAGTGAGAGTGATCGGGTTGTTGAGTCTGGGCTCCTTCAGTCATCAGTGGCCAGGCCCAAGATTGTCGCCAGTGGGTTAGTGGATGGGATGGATGGCCCTCTGTGCTTTGACACAGAGGGACAGTCACTCTTCCAATGTCCTTTCAAACCACACGCTGGACATGGGCTGGGGGATGGTCAGGATTCAGCTGAGGGGGCCTGAGGGCAGGATTTGGCCCAGTGCCCTTCCTTACCGCACTTGAAGCAGGATCCGGGATTCACCGAGGAAGTAGGTCTTCTGTCACTATGTGCTGGCCTCAGGGCTGCTAGTAAGGCATTGGCCTGCAAGACGGCTTTTTGGTGGGTCCTGGCCTCCCTATCTGCTTTTGCTTTCTCCTCTCAGGTGTTAAAGACTTTAAAGGCCATATTTACTCAGTCTCCGATGGGAGCCCAGGGTCCCTCTTCAGCTTTCTCTAATTTCTTTCTAATGTTAGCAGCTGATTGGGTTATGAAATGAGTGGCCAGGACTGTGGTTCCAGCTGGAGAGGAGGGGTCCAGACAGGTAACTTGGGTGAGGGTTTCAGTTAACTGGTTCAGGAAGGTGGCTGAGTTTTTATTAGGAAGTTGGGCAATATTTTGGAGTTTGTCAAAATTAATTCTTTTATGAGAGATAGATTGCAGACCTCCCAGGAGGCATTGGAGTATTTTATTTCTGCAGGACCACCCGGTGTGTCCGGACTGGGTGTCTCGAGAGGAAAGGGTGGGAGAGGCAGAGGAGGAGGTGGTGTTTGGGGAGGTAGGTGAGATGGGAGGACAGGGAGTTGTAGGGGTAAGGGGAAGGGAGGACAGCGGCGCTATCTGAGGGGGAGAGGGTTGTGCTGCAGAGTAAGGGAGAGGTCTGGGGGGTGTGGAAAGGTTTTCTGGTGGGTCAGAAAAGGAGGAAGAGGAAATTGTTGGAGTGGTTTCAGAGGGGGAGAGAGGTTTGGGTTTGTGAGGTTTGGGGTTTTCGCAGGCAAGGAAGATTTGGGTGGTATTATATTTCATATATAATGAGGGTCAGGAGTGCAAACAAAAGAAGGTTTGGACATAGGGGACTTCCAGCCATTTGCCCGTGTGTTGGTAAAAATTGTCTAAGTCTGTAAGGATATTAAAATCAAAAGTCTCGTGCTCTGGGCAGCGAGAGCCACTGTCTAGTGTGTACTGGGGCCATGCTGTGGTGGAGTAAAAGATGAGGTGTTTGGGGTGGATGTCCTTGTCTAGTAGCAAGGTTTTAAGGTTTGTTAATAAACACCCCAGAGGGGTTGTTGGATTGATTTTGGAGTTTTGATTACCCATTGGTTCTGAGTTTTTCAGATAGGACTACCAGAACCCTATGGCAACAAGATAGGGCCACGAGAACCTTATGCCAGCCGGACTGTTTTGCATAGGTGGACGTCTCCGCCTGACGCTAGACAGTCGAATGAGGGGTACACCCTCAGGGGAGGTAAGATGTCAGGGTCCCCAAGCAACCAAACTCCCGGACCGTGAGGAGTTTCTGACATGGTACCACGATTTTTCTGGGGTTCCTGGAACCCTGTGCCAGTGATGCAGAAAACTCCGGAACAAAACTCAGACCTTTGGGCGAGTCAACTCTCTAATCACACAGGAGATATTAAAAGAGGAAAGTAATCACACTGGAGACATGTCCCAAGGATCAGTCAGATGTCCAGTTGTCCACTTCCCTCTTGGGGATTTAAGTGAGTCTTTGGGTAAGGTGTCTCCTATAAACCCCAGAGCAGAGGGCAGAGCCACACCGTTATGCCGATCCGACTTCACACAGAAATCAGCTGAGGGCTCACTCAGACTCAGTGACCTAGATCTTGCAGCATCACAGAAATATTCACACAACCTCTCAGTCAGACGCAGACAGATTGCAACAGAACCAATTCAAACCACTTGGTAGTAGACACTGGTTCATCGCCCAGAGCCAAAGAATTAAAATGGCCTAAAGGATGGAGGACAACAAAATACAAAATGTATGTCCTCCAGTGGGCATTGAGTGAAGGGTAAGATGTGACTTACCGGTGGTGGATGCAGGGGTCCCGGAACTCCCTGGTCCGGAAGGAAGAGGGAGAAGGGGAATAAGAATTCCCTAAAGTTCTACTTCTCTTCCCAGGTTTCGGCACCAAATGTAAGGTCACAGTAAGGAGAAGAGGATGCACAAAAGTGAGGTTAAAGAGAAGTTTTTATTCTGCACTTCTGGGTTAGGTTTATGGGTGCCCGAGAGGGGCCCAGGCGAGGTTCACGTGTCCCTGAGAGGGGCCCAAGAAGTTGCGCCACCTGGCTGGGGAGGGCAGGATTTATAGTCTTGTAGAGGACCTAAGTGGGGACACTAAGGAAATGGCAGGATCCAATTAGCTGTTGACAAGGGTCTGCACCTAATTAGCATGAGGGGGCTTCACAGGAGGAAGTTTATTATCACATGGGACTTTCCAGCCTGGGCAGGTTCTGCCACCTTGGTTGTCTTATCAGGCTGTCTCATCAGGGCCTGACACCTGGAGGAAGCTGCCAACTGAAATGTTGGTGGCTTGAGTTTACTCCGGCCTAACAGCCAGAGCAAGGGACTTTTGACTTTAATATCCTTACAGACTTAGACAATTTTTGCTAATGCAAAGGCAAATGGCCGGAAGTCCCCAATGTCCAAGCCTTCTTTTATTTGCACTCCCGACCCTCATTGTGCTCAAAATATAATACCACCCAAATTCTCCTTGCTCATGAAAACCCCAAACCTCACAAAGCTAAGCCTCTCTCCCCCTCTGAAACCACTCTGACAATTTCCTCTTCCTCCTTCTCTGACCTGTCTGAAAACTTTCCCCACCCCCCCAGACCTCTCCCTTACTCTGCAGCACAACCCCTCCCCCTCAAGCAGCACCTTCCTCCCTTCCCCTTACCCCTACAGCTCCCTGTCGTCCTGTCTCACCTACCTCCCCAAACACCACCTCCTCCTCTGCCTCTCCCACCCTTTCCTCTCCAGACACCCAGTCCAGGCACACTGGGCAGTCCCACAGAGATAAAAAGCTCGAATGCTTCCTGGCAGGTCTACAAGCTGTCTCTTATAAAACAATTAATTTTAACAAGCTCCAAAAGATTACCCAACTTCCTAATGAAAACCCAGCCACCTTCCTGAACCAATTAACCAAAGCCCTTACCCAATATACCTGTCTAGACTCCTCCTCTCTGCTGGGGCCATAGTCTTAGCCACTCGTTTCATAATCCAATCAGCTCTTGACATTAGAAAGAAACTTAAAAAAGCTGAAGAAGGACCCCAAACTCCCATCAGAGACTTAGTAAATATAGCCTTTAAAGTCTTTAACACCCTAGAGGAGAAAGGAGAGAAATGTACAGGAGATAGGAAGCTAGAACCCGCCAGAAGGCTGTCTTGCAGGCCAATGCCTTGCTAGCAGCCCTGAGGCCAGCACATAGTGACAGAAGACCTCCTCGACAGCTCCCCAATCCTGCCTCAAGTGCAGTAAGGAAGGGCACTGGGCCAGATCCTGCCCTCAGCCCCGACTGGCCCCTGGCCCATGTCCAGTGTGTGGTTTGAAAGGACACTGGAAGAGTGACTGTCCCACTGTGTCAAAGCATGGAGGGCCATCCTCCCCATCCACTAACCCGATGTCGACAATTTTGGGTCTCACCACTGACAACTGAAGGAGCCCGGAGTCAACAACCCTGATCACTCTCGCTGAGCCCAGAGTCACTACCAAGGTAGCGGGTAAGTCAATCTCCTTTTTGATTGATACGGTGGCTACCTATTCTGTACTCCCCTCCTTCTTGGGACCATGTTTCCCTTCCTCAGTCTCTGTTATGGGAATTAAAGGGCAACCCTCAAACCCCTCCACAACAGGCCTCATCACCTGTTTAATAGATAACAAAATTCTCTCACACTCATTTCTCGTTATACCAACCTGCCCTACCCCCCCTTTTGGGATGAGATTTCCTCACAAAAATTAAGACCACTTTAACTCGGACTGAGGACCACTCTGCCTCTGTCCTACTATCACTAATTACTACCTCCCCACAGAAACCAACTTTCCCCATTTCTCCTGACATTGTTAATCTATGCATATAGAATATCTCTTCCCCATCCATTACCTCTCATCACCCTCCTATTATAGAATGTTTAAAAAAAAACCTACACAGTTCTCATCCAAACCTCAATTTCCTATCTCCTGCACACACCGACACGGCCTAAAACCTCTTATACAGTGTTTTTAATCTAAAAGACTCTTAATCTCCACTCAATCCCCTTATAACACCCCTATCCTACCAGTGCAAGCAGAACAAATATTACAACAAATTCTATCCACAGACCCTCAGAAACACACACCAACCCCTTCCTTTTCCTAACTCCACTTCATACAAAAAAAATTATAACAAATATCTCCCATTGTTTCTTATATACTTCCCTAATTCATTATTAACTGCTGTTCCCATAAACATTACTTCTTTTTCATCCTCCACTTCCTACCAAAGACAACACAGCCTACACTTCCCTATTACCCTCATTAATTCCTCTTTACTACCTGTATACTTCCTCCCCAATTCTGCTCTTAACTGTACACACTATTTACCTATAAATGGTACCGTACACCCTAACAATAGTGGGTTAGATTGGGTTCTCTAGAGAAACACAAAA
>NW_006921726.1:207938-208454 GCF_000298275.1 Orycteropus afer afer | reverse complement strand
CCTCCTGAAGAACATTGCCCCAACCCTTCAAGGTATTGCCACCTAGCTGGCGCCATATTTGTGTTTTTAAGAGGCCATTCCATCGTTCTATCAAATCAGCTGCTTCAAGATGGTGGAGAACATGGTAAGACCGTGAATTCCATGAGCATAAGCCCACTGCCGCACTTCATGTGCTGTGAAATGAGTCCCTAGATTCGAAGCAATGCTGTGTGGGATGCCATGACAATGGATAAGGCATTCTGTAAGTCCATGGATGGTGGTTTTAGCAGAAGCATTGCGTGCAAGGCAGGCGAATCCATATCCAGAATAAGTATTCCAGTAAGAACAAAACGCTGTCCTTTCCATGATGGAAGTGGTCCAATGTAATCAACCTGCCACCACGTTGCAGGCTGTTCACCCCGAGAAATTGTTCCATATCACGGACTCAGGATTGATCTCTGCTGTTGGCAGATTGAGCACTCAGCAGTGGTGGTAGCCAAATCAGCCTTGGTAAGCGGGAGTCCATGTTGCTGTGCC